>NW_022701523.1:437425-449259 GCF_011630105.1 Anneissia japonica
TATATATATAGGTCAGGATATATTTATATATTCATATTGATAAGGATAAATTATTATAATATTAATAGCAATAATAAATAATATGAATAATAATAACAATAATATTAATAGAATAATGATAATAACCCTTATAAAAACAAAGGTTATGATTAAAATAATAAATTTTTCTTTACATGGTGATTTCAATTAAGAGGTTTCACGTTCTTTCTGTTAATACTACAGTCACCCGGTCACTGGAATTATAACACAACAAAGCACTAGTATTGTATCGATAGAAGACATTTCTTGGGTAAACCTGTCATATTCAGGAGTATTCGTAGTAGAGACAATGATTATGTAGGTATCTCTCTGCTAGAAGCATGTGGTACACAGACATCTCCATTTTAGAAACATGTCATATTACAGTACTTGCCATAGATAAAATTCTATGTCTTAGATAAAGATAGGTCCATAGATAAATTCTTCATTTTTCGTTTCACGCGTTTCCTTTACATTTTTGGTTGAATTATATCTTATTTCATGTTTGATTGAAACTATTTTTACCTCCAAATTCATATAGATTTTTAGAACCGAGTCAGTTTTCCATTTAAAAAGCTAAAAACAAAGTATGTACAGTACCTACCATTATTGTTACATGGTAGGTGTTTGAGATTTTCGCTAAGAAATGCTTAATTATACTGGTGGAATTAAATCGAATATTAGGTTGTTTTGGAATACTGTGCTCCACTCTTTCCTCTTTCATTTTCTTCTCTCTATTTTGGGGCAGGGGCAGAGGCGTGCTGTGGATCCGCCCTTTGTATGATATTGTGTCCATGTCACAATGTGATTTAAAAACGCGGCTTGTCAGTACATTCCATTTAACACGCTCTATAAACAGCCTTTTATTTACCCACATTATTTAAAGTTATTTAGCGATTGCTATCTTTAGAATTTGCCTTGGTAAATCGAGGTTGCGTTTAATGACCGTGTACACCCACTCAACACAAACATCAATTTGAACCGAATTGTCAGATGTTACAAAGATGTATAGACCACACTTTTAAGACTCAAAATTCAGACGGACCGTGAAATTATCAAGGAAGTGCATACGCATGGATACAAAACACCGGGTGTTGTTACTTTTCTCACGCCCGTCGGAGAAATAACATTAGAAAATTATTAAAAGCTATCTATGCTAATTTGTATATAATAATAATCATAGTGATAGAGTTACCAAGAGTTAATGATGCACCTCCGAAGCGCTGTCTGCCAGACGTGGTCGGTTACCTCAGCCAGATAAACCAAGTTCGAAGTCTGTTTGTTTGAGTGGGATTCTTTTCCGATATCAATTACATGTCCCCCGCGTGTATCCAAAATCACTAGTAAAGTTACATGGAAACTAGGGTATACGAATTTGCATTCAGCAGATAGCCTACAACCTTATACCATGGATTAAGACCCGACTGTGAATTCGTTTTCGTTTCCTGGCTGAGAGACCTCGCTTAATTGTTTTTAAACAAACGAGAATATGCTAATTATTATTATTGATTGGTCCATTTTTGATTCAGTATTCAAAGAAAACAAATTAATTAATTTATTCCTACCTTTACTCTTTACCTTTATACACGCCTACATTTCTGGGGCGAATGCAGGGGGTGCAGACGGTGCGATTTCACCCCCTACATTGTATTAAGAAAAACATTGCTGTATTGTATTGTATTGTTAATATGAAAATAAATTAAATTAAATCTGGTATGAGAGTGCAATTTCATGGCACCTAGAGGTCCATATTCTCAAAATGTTATCATCTCAGCTCCAACCATGGTGGGCCTGAGGTGGTCTGGACTCTCACGCACCCCTACCGCCAAATCCTGCATCCGACCCAGCATTTAACTACCACGGCGTAAAATGTCATTCGACAGTATTATACTATACCGTACTCATTTAAAGAGAACGATATACGCTACTCATAAACATCATATCGTTACTTTAATTTCAATAAATTCTATTTTAACACGATGTGATAATTGGTTGATGTTTACATAAAATAAATAACTAAGGTGTGTAAACAGTTTTAGGCTAATATGTACATTGAGCATTGATGCACATGGACCAACCGCTTTGACGAGCAATAAATACAATGATGTCGGAATTGGTGGTCTCCGTTCAGCACACACACAGGCAGTGGGATATATTGCTCTCTATGATGTGATTATATTATATTATCATTGCATTTAATCTAAATGGTCTATATGAATCTTGAACTTCAGATGGCAAATAGATAGTTACCGTATTAAATTTTATATACCAGCTTAGTTGAGTCAAGCTACGAGACACGTTCGAAAGGTAATCTCTCAAAACATTGTTTCTAGAATATTTTAGCAAAAGGTACGACAAAAAACTATGTTTACAATTTCAACGAGATGTATGAATTAGTTTTATATACGCCACCAGTCAACACTGATGTCAGTGAGATGAAAGAATGGGGCTGTAACCTTTTCCCGGCAGTAGCAAATAAAAATTACACCCCCTACGTTGCATTAAGTTGAAATCGTTTAGATAAAAAATAAATGGCTAAATATCTGGAGCTTCCAGGGCGTACCTCTTGATTTTCTGGTAAAGGTGGGTAAATTGTCGCGTAAAAACAATGAATAAACTTTGAGATATTGCATGCAAATCAAGAAAATTCTATCGCCTTATAAAACCCTAATTCAAACATTTGTTTACATCTTTGATAATCAATGCCCGTTTCTGAGTTTGATTTAGACATTTTATACTGTCATTTATAAAATGTAGCCTAGAGCAAACGTTAATGTCTTCGTGCTTTTCAACGATTGCAACGACAGTGTTATTAAACCTGACAATCCTCGTGTACAACATCAGGATTGTTTCCGGAATATGTTAGTGTCACGATGAGCAGATCATGAATACACCACGGATGGCATCAAACACCTGGCCCTAATTGCATTTCAGACTGGACGAGCACAACCTCGGCTCTCCAGAGTGAAATTACAATGCAGACAATGTTTATAACATTATGTTGAGCGTGCCTGAATAAACAAGTATAGATATAAGATAAGACCCCAATGAATTTCTGTATCATTTTCATTAACATAAGGTTGAACCAAATAATGAAAAGCAAATGTCTCCTGTGTGGGATCAGGGAGGTGCTATAATTTAATAGCACTTTCCTATTGGGACAACTTCTCCATGATTTCCGAAATTAAATGGGTGAGTTGATTGAGGTGGCATTCCCATTATTCAATAAACCCGTTTACAACCAATAGCTTGAAAAAATCTCAACATTTATATTTACAACAGGATACGATATCGAATGAAAAATTCAGCCTCACCAAAATAACATCAACTCTATAAACCCATGGTAGTAAATTAGATCAACGATAAAAATAAATATAAAAAAATTAAAAAAAACAACTTTTGTGTTGCCGATAGATAAAAAGTCTCGAAAAATTAGAGTCGATTCAATTTTCAAGCTCATAATAAATTCGATACCTTAAGCATTTTAGATAGATTAAAAATTTAGATACAAAATCAAAGATTTCTTTATTTTTAAAATGTCATTAAAGTACATTTTGATATACACTGTGTACTTCAGAACATTAAATAAACACACATCGATAGGCACATATCTTTAAATTTTCATTTAAGACACACAAAAGCTGAATGTTTTTCTTTGACGAAAAGTAACAATCAACGTTAAAAGGGATCAATGTTAAAAGATGTTTTATCCCTGTGGTTCCCCTTGTTACCAACCAAATTGTATGGAGTAAGTGATTATTAGAAGTGAACCCTAGAATTAGATATAGAACTATAGTAAATAAAACATAGGCCTATCGTCGACCTATCTAAATTTTAAATAACTACGTTTTACATTAAATTTGCTTAGGGAAGTTTAAAGGTACCATAACCTACCATGGGTCTATTTGAAATATACAAATACCTAATGTGGGCTGTTTTAATTCTGAGAAAGTAACATTTTATAATGTTCACGATTTATGTAGGCCTATAGAAACCCACATCAATTCGAAGTAATTATGATTAAATTAATTTCTATAGGCCTATATATTCGTGGTTAGAAAACTGATTTTCCGCTTATGAAAGTTGGTAAAATGTAGTTTTTGTTGTTCACGTTGGTGGGACCCAATGAGGTATTTAAAGGCTACCTTGGTAACCGTCCAAGAATTGAGGTCAATTTTTCAAAATGTCACTTTCTAATAATACTTGAACTACATAGGGTGGAAATTAAGTTAACAGTATTTCGTGCACGAAGTGTTCATTTTGTACTAGGCCATTTTGTCAGGAACCCATTGATGTTTGAATAAACATGAAGTTGCCTTAGAAATTTGTGTTTCTATTATTATTACAAGTCCTGGACTGGATTTAAAAAGAATAACTCAGGAGGTTTGGAAATTTGTCCCACATGGAACAAGTTAAATGTAAAAATAGTGTAAGTTAATATTTTTTTCAGCAGCAATATATTTTGGCAGCATTTTCCCCTCTCACGGGCGATTAGTAAATTAAAAACTTCACAATTATAACGGTGCAAAATAATTATTTGTGAAAGGGCTGTAGTGAAGTAATTTGTTTAAATGGACAAACACAGTCGTGTGTTGGATAGCTCATCGCCGGCTGATCTAGGATCTAGGATCCCTAGATCAAATTTGAGCGATTCAGTCCGAGCACGGCTGTTTTTGTCATGTATATCTAATGAGAATGGATTGAAATATATGAAGAACAAATTGCAATCTTGAGGAAAGAGTTGCCTTCTACTGCCCAATTTACCACCAGAAACCAGAAAGACCTTGCTGGAAACTAAGCCATCAGACTTAGTGTGTTATCATTGATGTGTTTCACACTCAAAATAATTCCATCCTAATCTTTCATTTCCTTATCTTACGAGTCATGAATACTTTTTTTCTACCGTTAAAAATATGAAGAAAAAAACCCAATGTTTACGTTTATTATCCTTATCAATCGTAAGTACATCATTTATATGCTACTAGTTCAATTACGTCCTCCAAACATATTTTGTCATTCTCTTACCATCCACCATAGGCAAAAAATCCGGCATAGAATGCGATTGCTATCTTTCCTGTATGATCAATACCCTTGATAGGTTCGAATGCGTTCTCGAAATGTTCCGTGTATCCTGATTTAAAACACAAACAGTAACAATAATTAAGATGATATTATAAATCAATTTCTGCACGATTTATACTTATTTCGAAGTCATTAGCATGTGAAAGAACGGTGAGGATTTATCTCAAGGAGGATTTTCTTAAGTGAATTATCTTGACAAGAATTTTTTGAATTAGAAACATGTTTTTATATTTGAAATAAATCCTACTTTACTAATTTCGGGTGCAGAAAATAAATCAAGAGTTTCTACGGAAGTAGGACTAATCTCAAGGGTGTCGTCTTATGCAGCATCATTTTTGAAAAGTAACATCTTCATCATGATTGCATTAGTCAGGTGTATGTGTTATAAGGATTATCGAGAGAAAATGTGTTAAGAGGCTTAAAGCATAAGATAAAAAATCTACCTTTTCCAAGTCGAACTAATCCTGTAACGATGATAATAATTAATACGGATATCTTGGCAAATGTAAACACATCTTGCACTCTTGTAGTCCATCGTACACTGAAAGAATTAACCGCTGCAAGAAGAACTGGAAGGAAGAAAATATGTGACGTTAACAATAATAACAACAAATATTTTTAAAGCGCCAATTCAAAATTTATCAAAGGCGCTAAGTAAGGAAATAAGGCAAGTTAACATTCCTGGCTGAGAGATGTTGTTCTTGCTTCTTGTGCTGAAGACCCGTTTCAAACCGGCCAGCGTCGGGTTTTAATTGGAGTCTGATAGCTTTGCTCCTCGAATAATAACCCTCATATTGAGAGTAGGTGGGTTAAGGACAATGTTTGTATCCTATGTGTCCGTTATGTGGTAGTTAAGTTGGGTGGCGATGCACTGCGGCTGCAGGTGGTCCCCCAGGGACCCAGCCCGAATTTCTGATTTCATATTAGAATGAGGACCAATAAAGAATTATTATTATTATTATTATTATTATTATTATTATTATTATTATTATTATTATTATTATTATTATTATTATTATTATTATTATTACTGTCAAGAGATTTTTAGATGAAGAACAGAGATTGTGAAGAGAAACATATTGGGTAAGGTGATTTAGTAAAAGACAGGTTGATGAAAGATGAGTGACTTAAAATTCAACAAAATTAACTCAAAAATAGTATGTTGTTCAATACTGAACTTAGCGACACTACTTTCGCCCTGTCTCTTATACACATCTAGATGTGTATAAGAGACAGGTATTTAAAGGCTATTGTCGTATTTCAACATCTATATCAACATCAACCTCTCTCATTTACTGTCTTTATTGCTTTTTCAACATTAAGTTAGGCCTATAATAATATGACCTGGTAATATGCATTTGGGTCAATTCGATTATTCGGATATCTAAACACATCCGACGGAGCTGACACCGATTGCCAGCGAATTAACATCTAAAGTTTATCGCCCACACACTCAGAGTAATGCCTCTACATATAAGTTTCAGACTTGTTTGGCATATTCATATGCATAAAAATGGGAAGCATGTAAAAATCGATTTATTCTTTCTTTTTCTTTTTTAGCATTGATGTTCAAACAATTTATGTTTACAATAGTGTCGAGTGAGACCACGACTTAATGTATGATAAATAGGGAACCAACATTAAGAATCAAGCCTCTGCTGAAATTTGCGCAACTGCAGAGTTTGCTTTCTTTACGTACGTGATGTAAACGCACGTATTATGTCAAAACGATCGCAAATGTTACAAGATGGTATTATGCACATCGTACATCCTACCAAATTCCAGAAAAATAGTCTGAAAATTGTTAAAATGTTGAGATTCAAACCCCTTCAAGCAAAAATCCTCTGATTTTCTGTTGAAATGGATTGCTTTTATTCAAACATTTAACACCTTTAAAAACACAAATAGTTCAAACTGTAATTGTTATGATAAGTTAATTTTTTAGTATAGATTTTGGGGAGGGGGTAAACTGGTGAAGAAGATAAGCATTAGGCCCTAGCAGCATTTCTGCAAAAATGTGGTATTTGAGGTCATATGAATTAGTATTTCTAAACCTTTGGCGCTCAAGTGAATTCTCTTTTTTGACCCCGTTCCTTATACCTTCAGATTCAGGATATGAACTATTGGAATCATTGCCTATAAAGAGAAAGTCTATGTAGGAGCATATTAGCAAAATATTTGGTTGTTTTTTAAAAGTCATCAGAAGTGAAACGGCTCAATCAGGTCTCTGCTCCCGGTTTCTGATGATGGGGAATATGATTATCCAGACTTTGCCAACTTTATTGTCCCATCCTAAAAAGTTCCTGTCTCTGTATCCATCTTCTATTTTTTTATTTATTTATTTAAGTGTTCGTCTTCTATTTTGAACTATTCTATTTTGTCCTTGTATGCCTAAACACTGAGGCTTAAGAACTAATGATAGGAGAGGATTCTAAAGCAATCGCTATTAATACAGAGAATTAATACCAGGTAAGTTTGAGTTCCCAGTTTATTATTTCCGAAACAGAGTATAAAGTGGTGTAAGTATCAAAACCGACTTTCCCCTTGTTTTAATCTTAAACAATTGTCAGTGTCAATGTCTTTGAAAGTACTAACCTAGGTCACTTGAGTAAATATGCTCTAATTTACTTATGTTTCGTTAAGAGCCAATGACTTGCAATTGTCTGGTGTTTTTTTTTTCAGACGAGATCAAGGAAAACATATTAACCATGAACCTAGGTTCCAGGGAGCAATATCAGAGGGTTTCGTTATTTTTAATATTATTAGCCAGGAATAGTATTGACAGGAACTCGCTGAACCCACGACAATTCAGTGATAGTAAATTACACGACGGAACATTGCTCGATCTTATTGTGTTGATCAAATTTTATTAAAGTTTCTTTTAAGACTAATTACGAGTATAAGGCCCAGAAACCAAGTACAGTAAATTAATAATCGATTTTTTTGCGAATTGTTTTTTGTGTGTTTATATGCCTACTAGTGATCTAAGCACTATCACATTCTTGCTACCATATTATACTTTAATCCACATAAAATTCATTCAAACTTGTAGATTATTGTAAATTTGTCAGACATTCCGTTAGAATGTAGGGCCATACTTTAGATTTAGGCTTCCTATTGTGAGGAAAAGAGGTATTATACCAACTTCCGTGCAATTATATATATAATGTGTTCAATAGAAAAAGAATTAAGGTAAAAATGTTGTGGCGGTCCGCCGTTCGCCCTACAAATTGGCCCAACCATAGATTAAGTAAGAGTACATGGATTACACCTTGATCACATCAAGGTCCATCATATCATTGACCCGCGTAATTACATCTCAATCGAATTATGAATATCTGGGTGCAAGTAACCTCTATAGCCCACCATAATTTCCAAGTGCATCTTGAATGAGAAAGAGTCCAGTGCCCCGAGAGCGGTAGGCGCGGGCGCCACTAATAAAAAAAAAAAGCCTTAAAGTCGGACTCTGGAATGAAAACATTTTTTGATATGTTGTAGCACTGATTTTTCTAATTTTAAAATAATTTAAAAACTGGGTAAAAAAGGGGCGTAACCGCCCCTTTTTCCCCCGTTTTTAAATATTCAAAAATCTGTATCTCATTCACCGTTCCCCAGTTTTTTGTCAGACAACTTTTTTTCTGTCTTACAAAAATCAGTGCTACAACATATCAAAATTTGTTTTTCCTCCGGAGCCTGACTTTAACGTTTGTTGCGTCGCACTTTTTAATAATCGCCACACTTTGTAATAACTGTCGCACTTTGTAATAAAGTCTGTCGCACTTTGTAATAACTGTCGCACTTTGTAATAAAGTCTGTCGCACTTTGTAATAAAGTCTGTCGCACTTTGTAATAACTGTCGGTCGCACTTTGTAATAAAACGCGATCCATGCTATCATCTATAGATTTTTTTTTAATGAAATTCTCATTTTTCTCAGAGATCGATTTTCACCCTGTTTCGTATTGTATTCACTTATCACGATGTATTCCAACCATCATGAGGCTATCTAAATGAGCATTTGTCATAACAGAACGCAAATTATTTTTAATTAGTCTCATTGAATTATTATTATTATTATTATTATTATTGTTATTGTGGTTGTTGTTGTGATGAAAAGTTAACACAAACGATATGGTGGCTAAACGAATATTACATGTAAATATTTTTTTTTATTTGTTTGTTCCCCGACAAAAGTTATCGTCTTCCCCGACGGTGGGGCTATAGCCCCCATCCCCCCTTTGGCGCCACCCCTGGTGTCGGGTCCAAATCCAGAAGGAGTCCAATTTTATATTTCTCGTATATCAAATTATAAAATTTTATGTCGACCGACGATAATATATTCGTGTATATTATGTTGTTGTTTTTTTGATATTTCTAATGCGTAAATTTGCATGTACCGTATTTTATTAACTTTATAATTCTGTATTTTTATATTGATGTATTTTATACTGTTATTGTGTAATTTTTGAGCAATGACTTTCTCTCAATGTAATTTCCTTTTTGGACAATAAATTTGAATTTGAATTTGGTGGGGATATGGCTCTAATTCTACTAGGCCCCCAGTCGGTCAGATCATCAATATGGTATGTCGGAGTGATCGGGTTCAAATCCCGAAGGGGTTAAATTTTCCTCTTTTTTTTTTTTAAATTATCGTTACGCCCATATATGGGATATAGGTCCAGTCCCACTTGACCCCATCCATTATAGATTCCGAACCATATGACGGAGGTCACGGGTTCAAATCCCAAAGAGGTACAATTTTATTTTTCTATTATTTCTTATTATATCATTGTTACGTTGATGGGGTATGGCTCCAATTGTACTAAATCGGTCAGAGTGTCCACGTAGTATGAAAAGTAATGAGGATGTTCCGGGTTCAAATCCCAAAGAGGTCCACTTTCATATTCTTATTTTCTATTAAATCATCGTTACGTTGATGGGGGTATGGTTGCAATTCTATTGGACCCCATAACTCAGTCGGTCAGAGTATACAGCGCATTACAGAGGTCCCGGGTTCAAATCCCAAAGAGATCCAATTTGATTTTAGTGTTATGTCGTATTATATTATCGTTACGTTGATTTGGTATGGCTCCAATTCTACTGGACCCCATACCTCAGTGGGTTAGTGCATCCACATGGTATGTCGGAGGTCTGGGGTTAAAATAATGAGGAGTCGAATTTGATTTTTTTCATTCAACTGAACTTGTTCGATGGATCCGGGTCCAAATTTTCCCTACAACCAGCAGAATGGAAATGGGAACCAGACCACATCAACATGACGATGATAATTATAATACGAAATAAGAGGAAAATCACAATTGAAATAGGCCTACTTGGGACTTGAACCTGAGACCTCCACCATACTGTTCGGAAGTTCTAACCGATGGGGTCCAGTGGGATTCGAAAGATATCCCCATCGACGTAAAGATGACGTAATATGAAATAAGTCAAACAAATCAAATTGGAACCCCTCAATATTTGAACACTAGACCTCCTACATGCCATATTGATGATCTGACCGACTGGGGGCCTTGTAGAATTAAAGCCATATCCCATCGTCGGACATAAAATTATGAAATCCGAGAAATATCAACTTGGACCCCTTCTGAGTTTTCTACTTGACACCCTCCAATCCCACTAGATCCTGGGCGGGGTATATTGTGGTTGGAGCTATTCCAGCGATGTAAAGATGACAGGACGAAACAGGAGGAAAAATCAAATTCGCTCCCCGAGAAAAATGAGAATTTATCAAAAATTTATAGATGATAACATGGATCGAGTTTTATTACAAAGTGCGACAGAGTTTTTTACAAAGTGCGACAGACATTTATTATAAAGTGCGAAAGGACAGTATTTACAAAGTGCGACAGTTATTACAAAGTGCGACAGACTTTATTACAAAGTGTGACAGTTAGTACAAAAGTGCGACGACTATTACAAAGTGGTTCGAGACGCTCCTCGCCGAGTGTGCACCTTTGGTTCGTGTACGGTGTTACCCGATGCTAGGGTTTTCAGGCGCCTCTCTACAACTGCAACAGTTAGTCATGGATAACGCCCATAAGCAATACAGCACAATGATGCTGGTCAGGAGAACCTTTCTGTAGTTGGCATACTAAGTAACACTATAGGTTATATTGACCGGTAGGCCTACCCCTGGTATTCAATCGCGGCCCGCGAATTTTTTTTTTTTTCGTGAAGAGCCAAGCATAGGGAAACATATAAAGCGCTCTGATTGGCTAATGGTAAGATGAAATCATCGCACAAGTTGGCACAAGAGTCAACCAACTCGCACTCGAATACGGATACGGTGCGAGTGTGAGAGTGATCCCAAGAAAGTACCGTACTCGCGCGAATAAGCGCCCCGTTTGAATAAGCGCCCCTGTCGAATAACCCTCCTAACGTGAAAATTTCCTTAAGCGCCCCGTTTGAATAAGCGCCCCCTAATAAGATTTTCTTTTTAGCAAGTCAATAATCCAATCAATCCTGGGACTGTGGTTGTTGGCATGATTTAAGCTGTGGAGTGGAAATTCTTCTTCAGTCAATATCAAAATAAGGATATTTCTCTTGGACAGATGAGAGCTCCGATCCCTGGAGAGACAGTATATTTCCAACTTTAATCTTTTTACATATTTGTCTATGTCTAGTCCTACTCCTCTTTTTCTTTTTTCGACCTTAAGCCCATTCTCATCTGAGTTTTCAAGGAAAATACAATGATCCTGCCATCCTGCTAATCTCA
>NW_022701523.1:449379-465770 GCF_011630105.1 Anneissia japonica
CCTAAGAAAGTGCAAAAAAAATATTTTAAGCGCCCGGGCGCTTATTCGCGCGAGTACGGTATAGGTTTGATTCACCGATTGCAGACAATGGCAGTAATAATAGTGAAAACTTATTCTGAGAAAACCATTGTCTGCAATCGGTGAATCAAACCTATACTTTCTTGGGATCACTCTCACACTCGCACCGTATCCGTATTCGAGTGTGAGTTGGTTGACTCTTGTGCCAACTTGTTCGATGATTTCATCTTACCATTAGCCAATCAGAGCGCTTTATATGTTTCCCTATGCTTGGCTCTTCACGAAAAAAAAAAATTCGCGGCCCGCCAAAGATTTGAATCCGGCTCGGGGGATGTCATTCTGTCGAAAACATTCAGTTGAAAACGTACCGTATTTTAAGTCTTCGAGTTCCATTTCCGAGCATCTAGAGGTGTCTATTTTAAAAATTTGCTCACCTCAGCCTTAACCATGGTGGGGCTGAGGTAAATGTGGGCATTTTTAGGGATATTGGACTCCTCGTCGGGAATTTCCACAATGGCATTGTTTTTACCTTACCTTATACTTGGATTTTTGAATCGATTTTTTTGCTCGGAAAATTTATAGTGGTGGGGTGCAAGTTTCCTTGTTTTATTCCCCAATATATTCCCCCTTATAGGCCTATGCTACTGTAATGCCTGATTTTTACAGAACAAGGTCTATCATAATTGACAAAGGCAACATAGTAATAGGCCTACAATTAGAAAAACTGCCATTGAAAAAAATGGCCCGCCACTAGTCTCAACAGCTTGAAACTGGCCACCAGCCTAAAAAGGTTGAATACCTGGGCCTATACCAACACTTCTGAACCTAGTACAATGTACTCTATTAGTAACCCAAGCTCCAATAGTAACACGCCTTTAAAGTAAATCTATAATTATGAACCACAACATGTAGCCCGCTTCAGTTATGGAATGACAAAAGTACCCACACAATATTATAGGCCTATTAGGCCTAGAGTCGAACTAAATATAAAATTAAAACTGTAAAGGCATCTACCATATGGAAATTTATTGAATTAAACCTCAGAATGAATAGTAAATTTTGCCAAGAAGAGGGGGCTAAAATCTATACGTGAATTCTCCCCCGATGAGGGAAAAAAATCATATAGATATGTAAATTAACAGGCGCCGAAATCCTGTGACTGTGGCCCATGGTCGGCATGTGTAAATAACAACACAGCTATATAGTTTTTTTAATATAATTCTGTCGAACCTACAATCATGTTTTTTAGCAGATCCGTGCATGTTTCTTAATAATGTTCCGACTCTTGCGTATCCTTGCAAAACCGTGAACAATGTTATGGCCTTCCTATCCTCGCCGCCGCCGAAATTCTACACCATGTGTGCATGCCGGGATTTCACCGACATCAAAATTTATTCGAAGACATCACATTTCATAATGTTATGATGTACATTTTGACACTTCGATGAAATAAAGACTGTATGGTACCATAATTGTAAAGGTAAACAGATAAACTTCGGTGCTATAAAAGGCTTTAACATTTTCTTGATCCCCTAGCGTACATAAAAAGTAGGGTTTGAATTATTAAATTTGGACCCAAAAAGTGTAAAACTACGTGTAACCTTGAAAAAGGTCTACATGAAAATGATATTAAACGAAAAAAAAATCAAAACATGGTGTAACTACAAACTGGTCACATGTATCGTAGGTCTAAAATAAGCTATGTAGAAGTTTAAATTTATAAAGCATTCATTATACTGCAATTGAGGTACCGGTAGTTAACAACTGAATTAACAAAATACTTCAGATGCGTAAAATACATTATTGAGCACTATATAAAGAAGTTAAATGTAGTGAACTACAGAAAGAAGCACCGGTTGGATTAAAAGTACGGTACTAACAAAAGAATCGAAATTTTTAAATCAATTAGATTAAATTAGGACTTCTGTGGTAAAATAATATCAGTGCTGGTAAAAAGAATGTTTATTCCCAAAGCGCCTTCGCAGACTCCAAGTATGTCAACAACATACACCGACTTTACAAAATTTATTCGTCGACAGTCATTGCCAAAACGATTAGTTCTGCCAGATTCATTATTTTCTAGTTTGAGTCATAACATCAATTTATTCTATTCAGTAAAATAAACGTCTCATTTTGTGGTTGATTTACGGAATTAAAATATATCACGAGAAGCGCCACACAGAAACAGCCAAGCGGACGACACGAACCCCAAGCGTCCACTAATATCTGCATCATTTGCTCTTTCCCCAGTATGCTTAATTGCAAAGGCTGACACCATTTCAATTACAGTAGGCCTAGGCCTATGTCATGTAGGCCTATTCAACTTTTGATTGCATATTCGAATAACTTTAGAATTATTATCAGGAATACCAGTGTTCATAAATGATCCACCTGTTTATCTCCCGCAGGTGATACGTTTAAAAAAAAATTAAGCACAAATATTAACATCATCGTAGGTCAATGTTCTACATAATATGTCACGCGTGGTACCGTACCTATTTTATAGTTCTATGTAAAATCTAGCCCTTCATTAGGATCTCCCACGTTAATTAAAAACAAATATGTGCTCAATGTGATTGAAAACTTATTTTATTTAAAAGCGAAATTTTACTGCGCTGGTTACCGCAACGAAGGTTAACCTACTAATATTTTCAGAATTTTAATAGTTTGTAACATTCGAATCCATTTCAATTTACATCAATTTTAAAATCAGGTCAACAATTACGATTAGATAGGAGAAATGTTCGAATTTCATTTGTCGGTAGGTGGGCACAATCCCGTCAGTGAACTGTTTGTGTGAAAAGTTATAGTTTCAAATGTGAATGGGCTTATAAAGTGTACGAACAACTGAAAAAAACAGCAATGGCGTTAGCATTTCCCTGAAAGGTAGTCTGTCATACCCGACAGTGAACCACGTCCACCTCAGCCCCCACCTACCCCAACAGATGGCCGACAATTAATTGCACTGCCAGTCAATATTAGAAAACATTTTAAATTATTTTTCCACCACAGATTTTATCACAACTGCCCGACTACTGGGCCGGGTGCCCCCGAAGGTTGGGGTCGGGTCCAACTGGCCCATCCACTGGCGCCGCCCCTGCGCTTGAGAAAATAAGAACAGAAAAAAAAAAGAAAAAAAAAAGCATGTCTTAAGAAAGACCATTCCTATTATTCAACTCTGTTTTTACTCTCCTGTTTGTACTCCTACACTTTTGGAGTTTTTAGGAGGTCGGCTTTACCCACCAAAACCAGAATCATTGATCGATAAAGATGATTATTTCATGCATAACTGTGTTACCTGGCTTGACTGATTATTTTATCATAGTTACTATACAGCAATCAACAACTATTTAATTTCAGGTTAAGCGTTTCCATAATGTGGTGTATCAGGCTAGGCCTATTATTATAGCTATAATGCAGAACATTGAGTGTTTTTTTTTTCAAATATAAAAACCTATACCAAATTATATGCTATAGATAGGCCTATGTAAGACTTTCAAAACTAAAATTTTTATTATAGGAATTGGATATTTTTAATAAACTATTCAAAAAAATTCATACCATTGCCTTTTTAATCTCCTTTATCGATTTTATTTTAATTGTTTGGCTGTTACCCGTTTATTGAGATAGACCCCTCTGGAAATAAGTCCCTAAAAGGGACTTAGAGGGTTATCCTAATATCTCTTTTCCGTTTTTTGCCCATTTTTTCGCCTGTCAACGAGATTTTCTATGTCTGTATGTAATTTAAGAGATATTGAATAAATCAAATCAAATCAAATCATTGCAATATGAAATATTGCAAATAATAGGTCTATTGTGCCACCAATTTTTCTGGGTGTACGATTGAGATCTATAGATTTATTTAGAAGTATTTTTGTTACAATCAATAATTTTCATTACCAAATTAACGGAAAAGTAAATTTCAATTTAAAAATAGGTCAGTTCCTGTTTAATGATTCATTTTGCAAAACGTTTAGACAGAACCACATTAGGCCGACAAATTGTATTGGTAATGTTGTAGTAAAGTAGGCCCATTGCTTTCAAGTGAGATATTAATTGGAAAACATTATGTTCACACGACACAAATGACTGACAGACTGAACGGCCGACCACCGACTCACTGAATGACAAACCGACCGACCACCGACTGAACAACCGACCGACTGACTGACTGATATGTTTTACCTTGCAATCAATTTCCTTCAATCTTAATTAGATACTTGTATTGTGTAATGTTTCTATTACCAAGAGTCATTAGAGATAGGACAATATATTTTTTAATAATCGATTAATATTATTACCACCCTTCGTCTTATGGCTTGTTTTAAGATAATATATTAAAGTTGCATATCTGAATTGTGCATATCTGAAATGTGCATATTTGAATTACCAAAGCCTATTTTATTATAAATAGTACCATAAGAAATATCCTCTCAATAAAAATTAAATGAATAGGACTGATGCAGAATAAGATTGCATTTTCTGTAATTATTATTTTGGAACTAATTTTATACACAACAAATGTATAATGCTTTCAAATTTGCCTGTAAGCTTTTAAAGCCATTACACAGAATAGCAAATGCGGAGATATGCTTCAAGAAACCACTCAGAGTTATTGGGACTATCACTTAAATTAATCCAATTTTCAATCATTATCTCATGAAAAGCCGCAAACTACCCGCACGATAATTGATCAATCTATTGAAACTGTATTTTGAAAGGTATACGAATTTCAATATATAAATGCTATAAAACATTTATAGTATTAGACCAATTGTGTTTCTTAACCTATATAGAATAGTAGACTTCTTATCATTCTTACAAAAAAAAGTCCTCTTGTTACAAAATAATTCCGAGGTGTTTTTAAATAACATTGTGCCGGTTTTGATTGCTATATTCATATTAAATTGCTAGCCCGAGTTTGTTTTACCGACATTAACAACAACATAGTCAGGGCCAAGGCCGGTGATGTGCAGTGTTTCCTGATACAAATCACAGATAGGCCTATGTTCGTTTAGTAACCGTCCGTATATTAATTAGAGGTTCCTCACATGTGTAAAGTCATACTCAATCAGTAGTTGGCATGTCAACATTAGCTCTACAGTGGGATAATAATTTCGTCTAACTTCTCTCCCAGAGAAGTTGAGCAAATTTGGTTGATGAAAAATCAGCGGCTGGTGCGTAATGAAAACCAATATTTCAAGCTTTCTTTATTACCTGTATTTCGTGGGTCTAGAATTGGGTGTACATCGGAAGATACCGTAATTCCCTGTTCTTCAAGGTGCATTCACACTGAATCCAAATTTTTGGATTGGAACCCAACAGAAATTGAAACAGATAGAGACGCTGGCATTTAGCGCATCTGAAACACGGTCTGAATTTCGGTTCGGATCCGATGTGAATGTAGCTGTAACGTGTACCTATAATAGCTTGGGCCTATGCAAAGAACTAATTAAAACGTCTCTTCATCGGAAAGACGGTGAGCAAAGTTTATATTTTAAATTGAATTTCACTGCCCCTCCAACTAAAATAAAATCAGCAGATAGAAATGATCCAGGCCCAAAGCAGGTCTGAAAGAAACTTCGGGGTACAGTGTAATCAGGTCTATGTAAAGTTTTTTTTTTAATTACTTAAACCTCGGGTATTTGCTTACGTGAGATGAAATACCAATAAAAAAAAAAAAAAAAAAAATTCAAAACCCCAAAAAAGACCTTTTGGTAAATGGTTACTTAAAAGAGGTAATCAATTACATGTATAAATTAAATTGCATAGCCAACAAGATTAAAAAATAGAATAATTGATGGCTGCATAGAATCCTTTCTTTACTCTGAAGTATAGAAAGATGTCGTTTATTTACAGAAAACACTATTGTGCTGAAATAAATTTATATGGTGGAGAAATACTGAAGATGTATGTATATACAGGACTAGTGTATGGAACAATACAAATATAAGCTTTCCAGGAAAACACATTACTGATTTTACAGCCTACATAAAAAAGGAGATAAATAGGCCATAAAGAGTACGGTATTTAAATATCACTAATAAAACACCCCAATAATATGTCTGAACACAGATTAAAATTTTGCAAAATGCACGTGTCAATATGAAGATAAATATCAAATAATAAAAATAGTGTAATACTATAAATAACAATGATAACAGCGTGTGAAAACCCAGAAGAGTTGTCAAGGCTCGGATTTAAAATAGTAAGTCTGTAATAAATCTACTTCATAAACTCTTTATAATGAAGTGCTGGATTTGTATACGTACCGTAATGATTCTATAGTAACACAAGAACAGTACCCCATTGAATTGAATCATGGTGATATTTTGTTTGTAATCACAAAATAATTATGAATATAATCCACAGGCAGAAGTTATTATTAAATTGGTGACTCATAATATCATGCCATTAAGCTAAATTATCTTCTAGAATATCGTTTAAATAAAAAAGATCCAAATTTTACCGGGAACTGCTATAATATAGAAGCAGTTGATATGGAATCAAATGGGTCTCTGTGCTTATAATTTACTTACAATACTCACAACCAGACGTCATAAATACTGATGAAGTGTTCTGTTTAGAATGTATATAACTGAACGCTTCAACCTTGTGTAGCTTCGTTTACATGAATATTCTGTGTATACAACCAGTTGTATTGTACTTATATATTTTTGGCGAATAAAGAATAAAAACGAGGCTGCCGAGACAGAATGTGGCTTTACGATATGTATTCATTGACTTTGTTCAGTGGGGGATCTAGGATTTAGCAATGGGGGTGGTTAATGGGAGGTGAGAAGGCACGAGCGGGTGGGGGTGGTTTTGGGAGGGGCATCCCCTCACATTTGAGACTTTTTTTGAATCAGTAGACTGCTAGACGATCTTAGGTGGCATCTGAAAAGAAGTAAGCTTAAAATAGAAAGTGTTCGTTTTACCAGAGTACACGAGAAGCACACAAACAAGACGAGTGACCATTATTCTATTTCCCCCCTAGATCCGCCACTGTTGTTCGACAAATTCTCGTCATTATGGTCATAACTTTCACAACATTACATTGCGGTAAATATTAGTACACGGTTTCGATGCATTCTGGTGGTACGGTATTTTTACGGTAGGCCTACATATAATCATTCTGGTCATTCATTGGTGATCATACGAGTTCAACGGATTCACCCATTTGCTTTAATTTTTTTTAATTTTCAGCTAAAGCGTTTAAGATCACCGGGGCCCAGGCTTACAAGGGGGCCCATTTTGTTTTCAATATTTTTAAAAAATTACTATCATGTGTCCCTCAATAACGGAATTGGGTCCCCTAATAATGGGCCACTCCAGATTGACAGGCTCCCCCCTCCCAAAAAAAACAACTGGAGCCCACACCAACCATTGCCCTGTTACAGTTTCCCCTCTTGGCGGCTCTCTGCAGAGCTTGTCACATAATGTTGTTCGGTAGCTCGCTTAACTCGGGAGGTATTAAAATTAAAATTAGGCCTACGCCTGTGAGATTCTTTGTTCGAAGTGTACTGAGCCCGGCCTTCGGTCTTTGGACATCGCAAGACCCTATAAACGAGATAGCGCGGTGTAAGTAAAATACTGGTAGGGGGCCTATGTTTTAACGCATCAAAACCGCTGGTTTGTGTGGGGGCGTCCGGACGCTTGGCACACCTTGTGACCCAAATCCATTGGCTTGTTTTTACTAACCAGTCATTTTAAAGTGTCGCTACCCAGGCCTATATGAAGTGATAGGCCTACATAAGACAATACAATATCACAATTTACGGAAACCTAAACCTCAATAGCAAATCAGAAATCAGTTGGCCTACATAATAATAATAATAATAATAATAATAATAATAATAATAATAATAATAATAATAATAATTATTATTATTATTATTATTATTATTATTATTATTATTATTATTATTATTATTATTAATTATTATTATTATTATTATAGTATTAATAATAATAACAAAAACGAAAATAATAATAATAATAATAATAATAATAATAATAACAACAAATAATATTAACAATAACAATAGTAGTAATAATAATAACAATAATAATAATATTTATTTATATAGCGCATTTTCAGATTTACATCTCTTCAATGCGCTTTACATAAAAAGATAATAAAATACAATATTAAAATAAACATTATACAATTAAATTATAAAAATATTATATAGAAAGACTACAAAAACTTATCATTATTAATTACATCGTTAAAATATTTTTAAAATTTAAAATCCACTATCTTACAACCTTTTGACATTTTATAGTTAGAGAAGTTAAGATTAGTTTTGAAAATGTTTAATAATACATTGGCTCTAAACATTAAAAGATCAACAGAAAAATACATAATTTTTTGAATTAATTCATTAATTTTATTATTCAATTTCGTTTTTTAAAGCACATGGGCAAATAGCAATAGTGAACTTGTAATATGAAATGACAATTCCTTTTAAAAGACAAACATAATGCACCTGATGTTCCATAGGCCTATGGGTTTTAAATTCGGTTTTCGAAGTGGAGTTGTTTTTGTATAAACATTCTTGTCACTTTACAGGACTTAAACCCAGAACCCTAGATTGGGGTGCAAGTGTCTTAACAACTAATTTGCAACTCCACATATGCCTACACCGATAATCTGTCACTAATGGCTTATAATTTATTTAATCAGCGGACATTAACCATTTTTACCATCAGGCCAAACTGTTTCAAGTGTGTTCTACGAACCACTAAAACATCTACTTCAACAACATATCCAAATCAATCATAATCATATTAAATAAAACTAAGTAGGCCAACTTCATTTGGTTTTGGAAAATTCTAAATAAACGTTTCGAAATGCAAAATGCAAATCAGATTGTTGAATTTGGAATACATTTAAAATATTGAGCTCTTAAAGTTCTAAATGTTAAACAAGTTATGACACATCAGATCTAATTCTAAAAACTTCCTCATAATTAATAACAAGGACATATTCGTTATTACAAGTACAGAGAGTTAATTTTATAGTAATTAAAGTTCTCAAATAACCATGTGACCTATTTTTGTAAAAGGTAAAGATGAGGAAATTTACGAAAGTGAAAAAGCGCCCCAGCTAGGAGCAAAATGCGGCCTACAGTCTTGACGCAAACCAACTACCCAGCAAACACAAACGTTGTAAACGTTGTGAGGTTATGTCAGAAAATAACGTTAACACACGTGGCAGTAACGTTTGCAATGTTATTTAGTAAGAAATTAAGATAAATACGTGATTCTACAAAAAATAACATTGAATACCAAACTGTGTCGTTATTATAATGTAAAGTTGTTAGCTGGACTCATCCATTTGAGAAGGGATTCGGGGCGGTGAATTCGAATTTTTACTGTCTTTGTCTTTAAATGTACAAAACAGTGCTAGTTCTTACTGTAACGAAAATCAAACGACCTCATTTTAAGACTCTGAGACGAAAAAACAGAATCACAAAAATAGTGATAATTATCTAGGCCTAATACTAATTTCTAAAAACCAGATGATCCACTAATTAGTCTTAAATAAAACAAAAAGACAAAACAAAAACTCCGAAAAGAGACAGAGATATTTTGAGATTCAACGTTTCGATCTATTTGATCATTTTCAAGAATACTGATGAGAAAATCTCACCTATCCATATATGTTTACAATATTTACAGAAGTATAACAGAAAGCAAATAAAAACCGACCAATCAGATTAAAATCAAAGTTATAACTAGAAAATTAAAAAACGAGGTATTTAAAAATGAGGTGTGTCTTACATTAAGTCTATCAAAATAGACGTAACAATAGGCCTAACATTTGGTTACGTCTTCCTTACATAGGTGTTCGTAGTGACACTCTGGTACGCAGCTGCATTAGGAAGATAAATAGATATTTAATTATTGATGTTAAGTTTATTACTCTGTGGCAAACTAAGCAAGTCTCTTATTTTACATCTACTAAGGACCTTACTCCTAAAGAATACCGTAGCTCTTTGATTTATAAATTCGAATGCCCTGGCTGCAATGCCAGTACATAGGAAAAACAGATAGATACCTTAAGATAAGAATAAATGAGCATGCTCTAAAATCAGATAGCAGTATTCATGGGCACATACAACAATGTGAGGGTTTTAAGCATATCATTGAAATCAATAATATTTTCCTGAAAAATGTAAATACTTCACCACTCAAGCAAACTTTAATATTTGATAATACTAAAATTCTATATGGCTCTCTACATTGGTCACAAATTTCATTTATGGAGGCTTTGGCCATTAGGCATTTTAAGCCTGTTTTAAACACTGGGTTGAGAGCATCCAAGGAGCTTTCATTATTTACTTAATTCTGGATTGTAATTATATCACATGACTTTTCTTGAAAGCATTCTCTATTGTTTAAGTATATTTTATTTCACTGAATTATCTTATTGTTTATTTCATGTCATGAGACTTTCATTCAGCCAGCATTCCCAGGCTTCTATACAGTACTATTGTTGAACAATTGTTGATTATTCATTGTTTATTTACAATAATAAGTGATATACTTAATGTAAGACCATAGAGAAAATACAACTATTTCTATTTTCTCTATGGTAAGACACACATTCTTAATTACCTCGTTTTTAATTGGCTAGTTATAACTTTGATTTTAATCTGATTGGTCGGTTTTTATTTGATTTCTGTTATACTTCTGTAAACATATATGGATGGGTGAGATTTTCTCATCAGTATTCTTGAAAATGATCAAATAGATCGAAACGTTGAATCTCAAAATGTCTCTGTCTCTTTTCGGAGTCTGTCTTTTTGTAATACTAATTTGTATTCCGTTTACATTAAAAACAGCCAATAATGACAGAATCCAGAATGTCAGGAGGTGTATTGTGTTACAGTTTCAACCCATACCCTCAAAATACTTTTGTAATTGATAAATATGTGGGTCTAGGCTAAGCCTAAATAATCTAAGGCGAAGCCTAAACGATTCAATTACAGTAGGTTACAGAAGGCCTTGACTATGCCTAAACAATCTGACTAATCAAAAACACACAACACACTTAATGACAATCAAATATTTTCCCCTCAGGTGTTGGACAACACAAATACGGAAACAAAAAGTGATATTTCATAAATAGGCCTACATGATATGCATGACTGATGTTACTATCATCATTAATGAGAAGGCAGACACAGTGACATCTAAGACTCAAACATAGTGTGATCCACTTCACAAACCGTCAACAGTCATCCAAACTGGAGAGTCTACGCATGACCGCCTTTTCCATGTTGAGAACCTATAGAAAACTATTACACAAAAACGCAATGATGATTATAAATTTGGTAACACGTATAGGCCTAGCAATCAACATTTTTAAGAAGGTTTTTTCCGTCCATCACGGTTATTATAGGCCTACTTTTAATAATAAAATACTCACTGTCTGTTTATGATTTTTAAATACTCAAGATCACAAATCCATAGGCCAACAATATACATGACTTGCATTTTGGGATAACATTAGATTAAAGAACCGTCCTTGAGCTCATAACAAAGAAATGTGGTTTCTTACGCGAGATATTTTTAATGTTTAAATTTCCTGTAAACCATTCATTATTACACGTTATGCATCTGTCCTATTGTATGATAAAAATGCATTTTAAACCGCCGGAAACCTTGCAGAATATTCTTTAAAATAAGTTGAATTCGTTCCCGCCATATTCTATTCCATTGAGTAAAGAAATTCAATGGTTATCTAACATTTATTTATTTTATTTTATGAGGGTGATCTATCCAGCCAGAGCTGATCAATTGGGCCCTCAGCTCAGGCTCTCACAACGATAAACTCCTTCTCCGGAGAAAAACAAATTTCCTCCGGAGGTTGGCTTAAAGTGACACTCATCAGTTAACTTCATAATTCCATTTTGGTTTGCAACATTCTATACCTCTTGATAAAAAAAATACAATTCTGATCTCTCAATTTTATTTAAATTTTAATGACTGCATTGCGTATCAATGTTGTCATGCAACTACATCCTCATAGGCCTACGACCAGGTTCATCAATAAAATGAACTTTTACATGATTTGAATGAGGTGAACTTAGTAACGAAACCACATCAGAATTGTGGTTTAAGCCAAGTTCACATAGGATTAGGTCTACATGTTACATACACCGATGATGTCCTGTATAGGCACAACCAAATAGATATGCTGGTAGAATTGACCTACTCTGAAAACAAAATTCCGCCACATCTTAACTAGTTCTAGAGAGTCTTTTTTTTTGTTTTTGTTTTTTTTGCTAAGCTATTACCATTTAGACGAACATGGCAAATGGCTCGACCTTTCATCTTTAGTTCCTTTTCCTTTAAATTGAACACATTCAACGAAGTCCTTGGCCTATTTTCCTAATACTAGTAATAGCCAATGTTACGCATGCATAACCATTATGAAATAATGCATGAGATTCCATTACTTTATATATTAATAATCGTCTCCTACTTGACCTAGATAAGATGTATATTGGGGGTTTTTTTTGTTTTTGTTTTTTTTTTATGGATGTTGACTAAGAGAACGAAGTACATCCAAACGAAGTTTGATTTTAATTTCTTTCTTTTTGACTATGAAATTTATTGATAGGCCTAATAGGCATAGACAAAATAAATTTAAATAGGTCCATTTTGTCGAAAAATGGCACCCAAAATAAACATGTGAAGACAATTATACTTTTGGATAAATTATAGGCCTAATAAACGATTCTAATTACAAAACTTTGTTTTTTTCGTAGTAAAATTCCGCATCATAAAAAACGATAGGAAATTGAACACACATTGTATAATATTATAGTTCAAAGAACAGGTCTTAGGTTATAAATTTATGACCATACGTTGAAGTTTTATTAGGTCATAGTAATCTAGATTTCTGTCAGTGTATGAAGCCTAAGAAAAAATAAATTTCAGACTGGAATTCAGAAGTGTTGGATTGAATTAGAGCAGTAAATACCACACATGGCACTCCAATTCGACTCGAGACTAGGCTCGTACCTCAAATGATTTATCGCCGGTTCCATATCTCAATGTCAAGTCGTTATTTTTTTTTTTTTTTTTTTTTTTTTTTTTTTTAAGCAAGTTTTTTTTTTTTTTTTTTTTATACATCGAATGGAATATTATTATTTCTTTAATTCGAGACTGTTTTAATTTATTCTTGATAATGCTCTTATCAACTAGTACAATGAGTAGGACTACAGTCGTTTTTAAAAGTAAGAAATCAAGTAGAATCATGACCACGGTATTTTATACGTGTTTAAGTCACCACGATTTAAAAAAGTATTACAATTTTTACTCATTTATTTAGGCCTACAACAAATAGGCCTATATCAAATATGGTAAATGATCTTGATTCTAATATTCCTACATCAAACACACAATATTAAATTTACAGCACCTACCACTAATGAATATTTGTGAACTTTGATAGAATAATTATGCTATACTGTATTGTGTCAAACGGCTGATGTCTAAAAGAACTATGTTTCTTACCTTTCCGGGAAACAGAGGTGTTCCAAAATGTGGCCTTATGCCTACTGTAATATCCCCTTAATGAAACTTGTGAAGGTTATATGTATTTTGATTTTATGATTTTACAATAACTATGATGCAAACTCATTTTTATTCCTTATCTATGAAAAGCATATACGGGTACACAAGTATAGGCCTAAACATTTTCAGCTCTCGTTTTCTAATATCCACATGATCTCTACACCGTTTTTGTAACAATTTTTTTTTTATTCCTAAAACAATTTATCTTATCTAAACTCTTCTCTTATCTGAACCTAAGTTACTTTTTAATTTCATGCTTTTCTAATTTGTTTGATGAATAAAATATTTTTGTATTGTTTTGTATTGTATACTGATACGTTAGAGAAAAACAAAAAGAAGAAAATATTGGTTAACTATATTCATAAGACGGTGTTAAAACAATGCTTACTTCCGGCAATAAGTAAATGGGAAGAAACAATAATAAGGTGATGTCCAACCATGGCAAATAAAGACTGCATAATTTTTTGTTTGCACGTTAAGTCATTTTGGACTTCATTCAGTCAACAATCTATATATTAGGCCGTGGTCTTAAAAATGGTGATTGTTTTATTGCTTGAAAATTATGTTCCTTCCTTCCTGTTATGAAGAGATTTTGGCAGAGAGAGGTATAAATTATTAGACAGGGGCCAACATGACGAATGTTAGGCCTCTGTTACAAGACTGATTTCAAATGACACAAAAAGCAGTTTGTTATAATCTTCTTATATACAAAATGTCGATGTTTATTGATTCTGTACATCCTGCCTGATTTATTTTAAACTTTACGTAAGAAAGTTACAACGGCTACAATAGACGTAGGCCTAACCAGAGACAATTTTATTATGAAAGTCAAGCCATCAGTATAGACGTGGACACTGATTTTGTTTTCCTGAAACTGTTGATTTATGTCCACAGACAAACAATAGAATGCAATACACATTTTATGGTGTAGGCTCTAATACCTTGTTTCCGGAATGGCAATTTACTGAGGAAAGCTATAAAACACGAATCAGTTTTTTTTTTTATCAGTACCGTACCCAGTTTGCAGAGGTTTAGCTTGTTGATTAGGGCAGGTACTGTAGAGTCGGACAGCCTAAGCTCTCTATTCCTCGTCGGTCGGAAATATGTCTTTCTTATTTTAAAAATAAATCTCTGGTCATAAAACTACTTCTAAAGTGTTTCAGAATCACTGCCACTTGAAATAACCCAATTTTTTTCCATTTTTCCTAGCAGATGGCATAGGCCTAACTCGTACACACCACCACAGCGGGCGTCGTCCCAAAGCACCGCAAATCCTTGTCGGATTGTCAGACCTCCTGTAGGAAAGTTCAATCCTAGAGCCATAACTGCTTACCCAACACCATGGGACGCAAAAGATCTACCCATGGTCATAGATGCACCAGTATCAAAAAGCCATACGTGTGGCATCAAGGAGTGTGCCATACTGGATGATGCGACTCTTATCAGAGGGTGCGGACGCACCCCCCCACCCCCCAAATTCCAAAATGTCCACTTTTTAAAACCTATGATTTCACAAAATCGTTCCTATTATCACAAAATTCTATAGCATGCATTGCATTATATATTTGCCAGCTTATCTAACCATTGATTTTTAATAATGTGCTATGAAATTTGTTAGAAATTGATCGTCTCCGGTGATTGCAGATTGATCTATATAATAATATGAAGAATGTTATCTATAGGCCTGCAGATGTACAAGACATAATAACGTTACTTTTTCAGGTCCCAAAAACACCCAAATTAATGAAAATTTAAATGAAATATTCATGAATTATGTGTTTGAGAAATCTATTATGTAAGACCCTCAAAATGCTACTTTGATGCTTTTCTCACAAACCCCCTCCAGGCCTCTGCCCCTGGACCACCAAATTTCAAGAAGTCCACTTTTTAAAACATATTATTTCACTAAAATCGTTCCTAATTATCGCGAAATGCTATAGTATGCATTACATTTTTTTGCCCGCTCATTCTACCCGTTGATTTTTAATAATGTGCTACGAAATCTGTTGGAAATTATCAGCTCCGGTGAGTAGGCCTACAGATGTAAAGGAAATGAAAAATCATAATTTCACAGTGGTGGATTCAAGGGGGTAGAGCCACCTAAATTTATAAAAGAAATGGAGAAAAAAGAAAAATCATAATTAAAGTTTGTCTGAGAGTGCCATTTCCGGCCACTTTGAGGTGCCATAATCATAAATTTTCTTACCTCAGCCCGGACCTTGGTGGGGCTGAGGTGGTATTGATCATCTGTCTGTGCAAGTTTCTCCCTTCACCCCACCCCCTATTTCTCCTGCTTTACTGTAGGTCCCTCAATACTCAAATGAATGAAAATTTAAATAGGATATTACAAATTATGGATTTTAGAAATCCATTAAAAAAGGCCCTCAAAATGCTAATTTGTCAGAGCTTCCAGAAGATTCGCCCACCCTCGCGGGGATCCCTAGGCTGTCGCCCATCGTAAGGTCCACTTCGGTTGCAAAACGCACCTCCAGATCGAAAATCCTGCCTACGGGCCTGAGGCGTAAATTATGCAATTTAAATAGAATCAGATTTAAATTCGATTATTTTGAGGGGTTGTAATTTAAGGTCATTATCACAATTCAGGGTTTTCACTATCAAAAGCAGAGCCTACACAATGAACATGAACATTGAGCGAGCCAAATGGCCGAGCGGTTAAGGCAGGGGCACCGTGATCATAGCCAACAATATCGGCATAGGTTCGCGGCCGGCTCGCTCCTATGGTTCTGGTGGTGGAACAAGTCTTCTCGGATAAGGAC
>NW_022701523.1:465841-479386 GCF_011630105.1 Anneissia japonica
AGGGGGTTACCCCGGTGTACTGGTTCACCCGGCCCCTGTCGTGGACTGTTTTATGTGAACTGGGCCCTCTGGGAGAACAGTAATTTGTTACTGAAGAGGAAACCCAGTATAAAGAACAAATAAATAAAATAAATAAATAAATAAATTGTACCTACCTAAACAAGATATCGCTGTCAGGAAGAGGCTAGTCTGTGGAGGGTGACAGGTAGGATCTGGATAAAACGGATACACAATATAATCAGCGAAAGTTAGAGCTAATATCGCCAGTAATGACGGCTGCAGAACTAATACATTCACCCAGAGAAACACAAAAGCTAACATAGGACCCCAAGCCTCTTTGATATACGCGTAATCTCCACCAGATTTTACAATTGTTGTTCCGAGCTCCGCGTAGCATAACGCACCGACGAGAGATCCCAGACCAGCTAATGTCCATACTATCAGCGATACGCCAACAGATCCACTATGTACCAACACAGATTTCGGTGTAATAAAAATACCGGAACCTATGATTCCACCAACAATGATTGTGACACCGTTTAGCAATGTTATTTTCCTCTGTAAACGGACAGAATCCGATGACCGTTCATCTTCATGCGCCATTGGAAATAGGCCTATATAAGAAACTCGTAAAGTGTACTAAACTGATCTATCGACCACACGCCACTATCTACTCGTAAAACCACAGCACGCTCTCACCCGTCCGACCGTAGAATGAAAATGATATTCGTGTCGTTACTGTTGTGTTAATACAGGTACTGTGCACACGCATGTACATCCACACTTTTTGCTTTAAGATTCGTCACTGGTGACGCGAAGAATACCGCAAGGTGGTCTTGTCTCTTAAGCAGCGAAGGGGATTCACAGCGCATAATGCATTAAGTTGTCCACAATAGGCAAATAGCAGCTGGAAACGTGATGTTCATAATAATGCTATTCTTGGCGAAAATTTTAAAGCTAAAGCGTAGATAAGTCACTCCAGGTTGTGGAAGGGGCCCGGGTGCGGTTTCCTTTGGCCAAATTTAGGCGTTATTAATCTGAACTTTAATTCGCCTGCTGTGGCTGTTATAATATTGCCTACTTAAAATGTCAATCAACATTTTAACAGTTCTTACGAGAGCACTCGAAAAATAAAAATAATAATAATTAATAATGTTTGCGGTATTCGTTGAAAGTGAATTATTCTAAAATCTTTATAGACAATTTTAATACAATTGCTTTAACCGGAGATCGTAATTCGCTTGCTATTATCATGGACCTATCTATCCATGCTATTATAATTTCATTTAAATACTATTTTGTAGGCCTACCGGTATGTCGTAATCTACAGTATACATTGTGTCACAAGGACGTAGTAGAGTTATTAGCCTCCATTTATACTGTATCCTGACACAGACAACGATGGCGCCACCTCGAGTTTTGTTCTAGTAAATTTATGTTGGACACAAGCAATAAACATGCAATGACGTGATTTTTTTTAAAAATGAAAACACATCTACGCTCACCTACCTACATGTCCCGACAACACATATCCAAGCGCAATTCTATACGATTAAAAAAAAATCATATTTCTTTATTACGTCATACATATAAACATGCAATTAGTTGTTTTGGTCACAGAATTTAAGATCAAATAGGCCTAGCCGATGAGAGGCACCATCTGTAAGATATAAATAAACTTTAATTCTTTATCTCCTGACCACACTAACATATACAATATTTCTTGCATAAATAAGCACCAATAAACATTTATCTTCGGAAGTTAAACATTTAAAATACGGTGGCTTAAGTCGCGCTTGTGGCGGTATGAAATGGAGTGGCATTCTCCCTGTCCTCTAAAAGTGAACTGTGATTCTATAGTGGAATAATCGTCTTTGGATTGTTTCAGACGATTCCTAACAGTCAGTTTTAGGGCTTAGGCATGTCTTCAAACTCCAACACCCGGTGCTCTTGTGTTCCTATTTTGAGTGAATTATTTTTTTAACGTGTATATTTTTATAGGAATAATTACGCAGCACAAATAAAGCCGGGCACATATTGCGTTGTACAACCGTCGGCCGACGATTGTGAGCGCTGGACGACACGACGCCGTCTGCTGAATGTTGATGATGAGGAGCGGATTGTCATTAAATCGATCCATTGCACGTGCCTCGTCGCACTGCGTTCCTCATGGAATTGCGTCGGCCGTCGGGTGCTGTGAATGCACAATTTTATTATCCCTGAGCACAGGTCCGTTATTGGCAAACCGGTAGAAAGCGCAAATTTCTGCTGCTCCTTTGGGAGTGAACCTGTCTTGCTGCATGCTACATAATGCACACAACTAACATTCAATCCAACGACATAATATCAGGTATACCAATGTTGTATATAGACGTACTGTATCTATAATACACTTTGAGTCGAGAAGAGACAACGTATGTAAATGCCTTTCAAGGTCAATGTAAAACTTGATTCATTCAATCATGGCAATAAAAAGTACCACGCTTCGATCACAGATTAATATTTAAAAATGTAAAAGACAATATATATTATATAATCCTGCTTATTTTAATATAGACATTTTATATATTTTATATACTCGACCTCAGTTTTGAGATTCTGAACAGCAACCGCCGAGCCAACCGTCACTTTCGACTTTATCATCTACACCCCTTCTGAAAATACATGGATCCACCCCAGGTAGGTTTAAGTAGTAATTTCCATGCTGAGGTTCACCCCAGGTAAGTTTAAGTAATAATTTTCATGCTGAGGTCCTCCGATATGTTTATCATAAGAAAGTAATAACTTCCTGTCCTGTCTATATTTTATGGTTCTATCATAAGCCTACATCTACTTTTTTCACTACACTTGTTACCAACGCTCGAAGTACGTATTAGGCCTAGCACAGAGTTGCCGAGTGTCGTGAGTAGAATTGCTTGTTTTATATCTTTCATTTATTTTCCTCGGCAACTGACAGTTAGTGGCGTAGCTAGAGGTTTTGGCTCCCGGGGGCAAGAGTAGAAAATTGCGCCCCCTTCCCCCCCCCCAATTATAATTATAATATTTTTAAATAAATTGATATTGGTTGTATAGACTTTAAGCATATCCGTACCGTACGTCCATATCATGCACTGTCTTTAAACCCGAATAACTATTATTATTTTAGCTCTCATATGTTCTTTCTTACCAGACTAGATGTGTATAAGAGACAGCCGTTTAGCAATGTTATTTTCCTCTGTAAACGGACAGAATCCGATGAGCATTACGATGTTCGGAACTTTGTATACAACTTTACCATTATCCTAATTTGTAAAGCTGTTGAATTTATCGCATACAGCTTAGTATTCTTATTCTCTAAATTTATTTTATAGTAGTCTTGTAAGTTGCTGAATTTTCAACATTGTTTAAACTCGCAACTGAATTTTGTGTGCTTTTGCATCAGCAAATAAGTTTAACATGATCAAAGTTAGCAATGTTCTGCTTCAACACGCTCAATACAAGTAGTGCCAAAGCAGATAGTCTCGCTTTTCCCATCTTCTCTGAGATATGGCAGGATGAGCTTTAGTCATGTAGTCATTACAGAATAGGATAAATAACAAGAGAAAACGGTCGAAATGGACTGAAAAGATCTATAAATTTGCCAACAAAAACAACTACTCAGATTCTTATTATTAACTGGAAAATATTCATGCCTGACGACATACATAAAGTTCGTCGTGTTTTTCTAAAAAGTGCTGTTTTTTACTCTCATTCTCCCATTTGAGCGCGGCAAATGGCCAAGCGGTTAAGGCAGGGGCGCTGTGATCATAGCCAACAATATCGGCACAGGTTCGCGGCCGGCTCGCTCCTATAGTTCTGATGGTGGAACAAGTCTTCTCGGATAAGGACTATAAACAGCAGGCCCAGTGTACACAAGTGCTCATGTGCACTTTAAAGAACCCAGTACATTTTTCGAGATGTGTAGGGGGTTACCCCGGTGTACTGGTTCACTCGGGCCCTGTCGTGGACAGATGAAAGTGCGCTGGCTGGTTGGACATGAAGTGACCCTCAGGGGAGGAGAAAGTTATTGAAAAGTGCAACATCTGGTCTCGAGCGCATAGAGACCTAGTTTATCTGCGCTATCTAAATCCATCTATTATTATTATTATTATTATTATTATTATTATTATTATTATTATTATTATTATTATTATTATTATTATTATTATTTCAGCCCTCCGCCTCCAAACCTGGCGCCCGGGGCACGTGCTCCCCCTTGACCCCCTAGCTACGACACTGCTGACAGCAGATGCAATGTACGGTAAAGCAACAAAAACATTTTGATGTGTCATTTTGTTATCATCTGGTTTATTACATTTTATGCCTTTTTATATATGCCCAATTATATTTCTGTGTTTGCAAGGACCCCCAATGGAAGTTTTAATTTTTTGGGCTTTTGGGTCATGTTTTTGTGCAATTTATATCCCGTCAGTATTTTGTAAATTGTTTTTATGTATTCATTTTACCACAGACGGTACTGCGGCGGTCTATCTATATAGTTTAAGTTGAGGTGATGTCCTTTTTTCATTTCAGAATTCCAGATATTATCATTATCACTGAATTGTGTTCATTAGGCATCTTGCTATTAAATGATAGTAATAGTAGTGGGCCTATCATCATTATCATTACATTAGTAGGCCTTTAAACATTATTATTATGCCTATTTTCATCATTGTGAATTTTAAATTAAAATCATTATCGGGTTTATTTATTAATATTGGGTTTATCTTATGATTAGACCTATTATTTATGCATATAATAATTGGACATATTAGAGTTGTGGCATCCGTTTTTCCCCCTTTATATTAAAAGTCTAATAATTGGTACAATGACTTGTGGTGGTCTATCATCTGTTTTGTCACGACTTATTTTCATATGTTATAAACCAATGTTATAGACACAGTAGGCCCCTATGCCTACTAATGTTGTGGAAATAGGATTATAGAGAGACTTAAATGTCGGGCACATACTGCGCCGACGGTCTTCAGTCTGCGCGATTCTACGAAGAACGCATCACATAGACCCTACATTGTTACAATGATTTGAATGCACTTGTAAAATGTTTGGCCCCTTCTAGTAATTTAAAGCAGCAAGTTATAAAGTAATTTCCATGGTAAATTATAAATCCAGGTCTTAACTTAGGTTAAATAAGACACTGTATCATAATAATCCATAGGCCTTATGGAACACAAATGCAGTAAAAAATATTAATATTTAATAATTATTTTACATGAAATCTAAAGAAATTAGGCACACCTGAGTATAACGGAAAAAAAATTACCACATATCAGCATTGGGCTTATGGGATAAAATTAGTTTTTAGGCAGGGGTCTACTTATTAAGGCTGGTGCAGTGCTCAAAAACCTATTTTTATGTGTTTTACAGTTTTGTGCCATAAAACGTTAGCCAAAGCCTTAATGTTCTTTTACACATTACATAAAAGGCCTATTGTATGTATTTGTAAGACAAGATAAAAAATATCGATGATAAACCCGCCAAGAGTAATTTCTCTACCATCCTGATACCGATCGTCCTTATTCTGTTCTCGGAACCATGCGAGGTTCACTTGTAAGATAATCGCATTAGGGTGGGCACTGTTTGGTGATCAGATGGATTATATCAAGACAAGAAAGAACAAATTTAAACTGACGTCTGAAATAAAATACTGCCAAACGTCTCAGCAATATTTCCGAGCTGGTTTCCTGTCACTGTCTCTAATAATAACAGGTTTCATTTGCCAGGATTGCTGTTATAATGCGTCACTCACAAAAGTGTGTGTTACCGTACTTCTCTTGTTGAGGTTAGGTAATAATTTATGTCGAGTTCGCGTTAACCTGTTTCTTCTGCCCATGCAATAGTCAGAATTATTATACAAAATAACACATCCAGAGGCATTTCATTCACTGCCGCGCAATCAGTCCGACATTTTTTTTCTGGTAAGACTTGAGACTACTTTAAGTAGCCTGATAATATCAGGTCTATTATCATTATGATGTACCGTAGGCCTATACTTGTCCTAATGTAATAATAAACTCTATTCTTTTCAACCGTGGGCCTACTCAAAAAATCTGAAAAAAAGATCTTTAAATGAGGAAGAAAGAAAAATGATACAATCGGAGCCAAATTCGTCACAAAGGCCCATTGGTCTCGTTACAGGGTAAACAAAAACTTAAAAACCGGTTTTAACGTTTTATATGGCGGTATCAGTGTATACGCTCTCATTAGTGAAGCTTAATTGGTCCAGAGAGAACAAGTTAAAACTTAAATAGCCCAGTTTACTAAAGAAGATAATTGCTGGCAATACTCGTAGGCCCTACGTACATTTTACCCATGCTTTAATGTTTTATATGATCTTTATTATTTGAAGAATATTTTACTGCTTTCGCATCCCCCTAATATTATTATGTTGATGTACTTTCGTAATCAGTTTGTAGATACAAATAACACTTGAATATGGTTATCATTTACCTATTTGTAAGTAAGTAAGCAACTTTATTGCTTATCTTTTATAACAGAGGCACAACCGTAAAGATGTGCAACAACAAGAAAATCAGTCAGAACTTAATTACTGTGATAAAATATAGTAAGAAAATACTGCGGTAGAACGATATGTATATACAAAAGGGTTTACAAAAATAAAAAATAGTAATAGAGATAATAATAAATACTAATACTAATAATATAAGTAAGTAGGTTAATACATACACTTATACACACACATACATACATACGGTACATATACACATATATATATATATACACACATATATATACATATATATATACATATATATATATATACATATATATATATACATATATATACATATATATATACATATACATATATATACACACATATACACACACACACATGCATACATATACATACATACATACATACATATACACACACAATACATACATACATACACAAACACATACATATACATATATACATATAACAGAGTAAATATTGTAAATTTAATTCAATAACATTAGCAAACCAGACATATTAGTCTTGCAATAGAAAAGTATTATATATTTCATTTCGTTCTTTCCATGCCATCGTTAAAAGTAATTTACAACGATTATCGAAACTTTACTCGCAATAGTATAATTAATAGGGTTTATACAATTTGTTGTTAAAATTTGATATTCGTAATGGATTTCTAAATCATCAAACAAAAGATAGTATTTAAGTTCAGGGGAGCTTGATGTGAATAATTCCCAAAATATATGTAAATCCTTTTTGTATAACTCCTCTTTAAGTTGGTCAAATATTACATTTCTAATGTTCTTTAATCTGGTACAATCAAATACAAAATGATTGATGGTTTCCTTTGTCACGCAGTTATAATAAGCATAAGCAATTTTGAGGTGACCAAGATTCCTTTCTTCCTTCAAGAGATAGTGAGTTAGAACGAGCTTTAAATTTTAAACTTGAAGCATTGAAGCATTTTCTTTTCTAATAAACACTTTTCCATTTTAGGTTAACTTTTGTATCTTATGTAATGTTTAAATATGCGACATGTGTCGTGTTATTTACTATCCGCTGGAAATTTTCTCCGTCACATGAGGGCGTATATCAATGTCTACGACGTGTTCTGAGAAGTAACGTTTTGTCCATTTTGTAGGCCATACAGATAACCAGATAGTTGATGTAACATAACATTTTGGTCCTATGGAACAATCTGTAATCAATTGATAAATCTCAGGGGCGAATCTAGAGATGTCCGAAGGAGTGGGGCGCGACCGAAAGACAACACTAAGCCCGTAGGCAGGATTTTTAAAGGGTGGGGGAGAGGTTCTATTTTTTTCACAATGGCACTTTGAGTTCACATCCACATCTGCCTCACCATGGTTTGGTTAAATTTTAAAAAAATATAACACCTCACATGTACAAAAAATGCCAAATTTCAAATGCTTGGAGTTAATTTCAAAAACTTTCATGGAAATGGTCCTTTTTAGTAATCATTTCTAAAAAAAGGGGGCTCCAACACTACCCTATTTTTTTTTTCTAGACGCCCGAATAACCTCTGAGGCGTTATATTTTAGGCGATAATTTTCTTTCTTCCTTTTTTTCTTTTTCGTTCTTTTTTTTTTACTTTTCAAAAGTGAGCCGGGGCATGTGTAAAGCATCGTGTGTGTGCATGTTTATCTTGTGTAGGCTTAAGGATTGTCACCTAGTATGACAATGATATTCGTTATTGACAATCATTGGCATATGTGTTGTGTGCCTAAATAAATAAATAAATAAATAAATAATAATAAAAAACAATAAATAATAATAATAATAATAATAATAACAATAATAATAATAATAATAATAATAATAATAATAATAATAATACAATATTTGAATATGGTTTCTATAATTTATATCTATGTTCACAGTGCTACATAGCGAGTTTGATAAATCCATCAATGCCCATGCGAAATCAAGTGTTAACATAATTCCTGGAAAGCTGTGTCCTTTCCGAGAGCAATAACAATAATGACATTAAAAAAAACTTTATTTCGGGCTCAGTTGGTTCATATCTAACATAAAATTACAATTTACAATAAACAAAATAATACAAGACTATACCATCATTTAGAAAAGACAATATGAATTTAAACCATTGTTGAAAACTAATAAATCCAAGAACTCCATTCTAAATTTTGTCGTGTTTTCTGATTAGTAAAATATCCTCTGCAAAGTATGTGACAACTGTCTTCTCCAGCTTTCATTGGATTTGGCTACTTTCTTGATGTATAATAATATTAATAATAGGCATAATAATAATGATAATAATAATAATAATAATAATAATAATAATAATAACAATAATAATGATAATAGTAATAATAATAAAATAATAATAGCAATAATGATAACAATATTAATAATAATAACAAAATCAATAACATTATAATAACAACAACAACGATAATAATAATAATAATAATGATAATAATAATAATAAAATAATAATAATAATAATAATAATCATAATAATAACAATAATAACAATAACAATAATAATAATAATAATAATAATAATAATAATAATAATAATAATAATAATAATAATAATAATAATAATAATAATATTCCTTTTTCTAGAGTTAATGTCTCTAAACATGGTATTAAAATTAGGCTTCCTAACCACATTCAATTTCACATTTTGGTAGAACTATTGGTATATATGGATTCGTTAGGATTATTTAAAACCAAAGTTAAAAGTTGTTTGTTATTTGCTTAGAATATTTCTGTCTTTTTATCCCTGTTTTTTTGTTTTGTATTTCATCGTATTGTCATTGTTACATGTATTTAATTCTATTAAAGAGGCGGGCATCCCGCTGATTGATGTGAATTGAAATACAATAAAATAAAAAAGAATTATATAAATTGAGTTTCACTCAGAAGTATTCAGTTACACCTAAAATTAAAGATGGCAGCGTATTTAATAGATCGACTCTGTAACTTTCTGTTCGCTTTCCCATTGGATTTTGGAGATTTTCAGTCTCACGGTATCAATAATATTCTCAATAAAAACAACAGTTCTTTTTCTGAACTCTCTCGTAGGTGTACCGCATACATTTAATACACGATTAATAATAATAATAACAACAATAATAATAATAATATTAATAATAATAATAATAATAATAATAATAATAATAATAATGATAATAATAATAATAATAATAATAATAACTAGACTTACTATGTCTGTTTGAACAACGGAACATAGGGCTTTTCCCCATTGCTTTAATGAGAAATGAAGTTGAAATTGCAACAAAAAGAAAAGTCGTTAAAAGAAAGTAAAAAAAAAACACGGAAAACCAATATAATTTCAATGAAAGTGAAAAAAATGAAGTGGGGAAAAAAGCAACGAAAAGCAAATTCACTGCGACGTTATTAGTGAGACTTGAACTATAGCTGCAATGGTAATAGCGAGGTACATCGTGTCATAAACATTGCGCGTTATATGAGAGGCCGTGGGCCGAGACCTCAAAAAAGGCTTACTTGACTTCCGTAGTACACATCGTGGAAGTTATTGCTTTTATGTTAATTAAGTCACCATTAGCGCTGTGAAAATAAATTTCATTGTTCCCACGTTTCATTCTTGCACACTAACGTAAAAATAGCGAAAAACCACAAAAATATCAATTTTTCGGTTGCTATGGAGGTTTTCCCTTAGCAACGGTGCATTTAATCCACTAATACTACCCTGAGTGTACATTTCTTTTCTCAAAATATACACAGTTGTATTAACTATTCGTATGTAGAGGCTGAACACGTCAAAAATATTAATACATGAGATATAATGTGAAATATGTATGGATCACGCTATTTTCTTTGCTAAGGGCCCCTTTTCCTTAGTAACAGCCTTTTATGGTATAAAGTATTAGGATTTATTAGCAAATTAGACATCACATGGCTGTAATTTTCGAAACAGAACATAATAATAAGAGTTTTAACTTTAATACAATGTCTTTAAAAACAGCTTTCTTGTAAAAGTCCCATTTTCTTGATGGATTATTATTAGTATTGTATGTATTGCGAATAATGAGATCTCAGATTCACTAGTAAATTGCAATGATAAATTATAGATACTATGAAAATATTCAACAGGATAATAAACGGTATATATAATTCATTTCACACAAAAAAATATTGAAACGAACAAAATCACAAATTCACGTTACCCAAAGAAAGGGACAGTTAAGATACAAAACAGCAAACACCATTAAAAATCACAAACACCGCCTATAAAAGACGGGATCCATATATCTTGGCAATGGAAAATCGTACAGACTTAGTTTTGGTCTAAAATTGTTGGGAACATACATGTTGCTTTTTGTTCTAATGTAGCATTTCGTCCAAAAGTGATCGGAAATGGCATTTTCGACCTTTGAGTCTACATGAACCAGCATATTCATATCTCCAAAACTGTTAGTCATAGAGACCTAGTTTCGGCTTCAAAATGTTCAGAAGATGCATGTTTTTATTTGCTTTAATGTAAGATTTTGCCCAAAAGTGACCAGAAAAATATTTCTGACCTTTGATCCTAGATATCCAGCATCATCCATATGTCAAAAAACGGTTGGCCACAGAGACCTAATTTTGGCCTCAAATGTTTCAAAACATGCATGTTCCTATTATGCAACATGTTGTCCTAAAGTTTACCGGAGATGAAGTTTATAAACTTTGACCTTAGGTACCCTGTAGGATATTTAAATCTCCTTAACCGTTGGTCATAGAGACCTAAATTTAGCCTCAATTTGTTCGGAACATATAAATCTCTATTTGCACTAATGCAACATTTTTTTTCTAAAATTGACCGGAAATGACATTTTCGACCTTTGACACAAAGGACCCTATAGCATGTCTGTACCTCTGTAACCATTGGTCATGGACACCTAGTTTTGGCCTCAAATTGTTCTAAATATGCATGTTGCTATTTGAATTATTGCAATGTTTTGTCCAAAAAGATAACAGAAATGACATTTTTGACTTTATATATATAATATATATATATTATATATATATAAATCATCAAAGAAAGGTAAATACAGTGTTCGAATAAAGGACTCTCATGCGTAATGCCTGTCTCTTATACACATCTAGATGTGTATAAGAGACAGGAGTTATATTGTATGTAGTTATGATCCTCCAGGTAACATCCCAACACCCGAGCAGTTCAGCAAAAATGTGCCACTACCGTTGTATACAATAAACAACAATGACTATATATGAACACATGACGTTATACAATGTTGTATGCCTTATATTATGTTAGCATGATTCGTCCATTAATGCTAAATTCGAGGTACGGTATATGTTATTCGAATCTTAACGACACATTTTAGAAAGTACTCGTTGAATAAAAACATGCGGATATTATCTATCTTATTTCATCAGTCGTTTTTTCGTCTTCATCAGAAATAAGTTAAAATGTATTCATTTAGCAAGGTATAACCTATATATATATATATATATATATATATATATATATATGTATATATATATAAATTAAAAAGCAAAATACTGAAAAAAAACAATGCTGTGGGAAAACAATTATAACATAGGTAAGCACGTGTGTTCAAAGTAAGATTGAAAAATATGGAGACGATGGTAAATGAAAATACAGACATCGAAGGTAGACTTAAGGAACACAAAAATATTTATTTATAAGTTTCACGTATATTTCGGTTGTTCCTTCAACCTTCTTCAGCGTGAAAGTGAAGACATAATCAAATAGCTTAGACAGATCATCTAGTCACATTAACATAATAATAAAGGGTGTATATCTAAAATAACAAATAGTTTATACATGGCACTGTTGATGTCTATGAGAGTAAATAAGGAAAGTAGAGAGCTAAACATAGTGGCCCATACAAAATAAATGAAATACACAGAAAACAAAATGAACTGTATAGTTAGTCGAATTACAGAACTATAAGTGATAAATAAAAAAATAATACAAAGTTACAAAATAGAGTGAAATAAGCAAAACTAGGTATCAAGCAAGTAGCCCAAACTTAGGATGTTAAATACAAGATAAATAATGTAATATTCTGGTGGTATATATATATATATATATATATATATATATATATATATATATATATATAAAAAAAATAAATAAGATTAAAAGGCAAAATACTGAAAAACAACAGTGCTGTGGGAAAACAATGGCTGGATCTCAGTAGAGATACAAAAATGATAAGCAACAGCTAAAAAGTAAACGTCAGTAAACAGCCAGAAATAGAACCAGAGCTTTCGGACAACACTAGTCCTTCCTCAGTGGCGAGTGAGTGAGGGTAGAAAAAGCTAGATGGTATAAAGTGAGAATTTCATGCAAGCATGATTGGAAACAATAGGCGGTGTGAGATTAGAATAAACAGTCTAAACAAGTAAACAAGAAGGCCAAAACTAAACTTTAGAGGCAAGCCTCAATAAATAAGCCAAATGGTTTATCCAGAATAAATTAAAATGCCATTGGTTTAATTTAGTGTACTGGGAGAAATGTTCCTAATATTGAGTCCAAATTGTGTGGTTGTTTTAAGCAAAAGTTCCCAGTGATTCTCTTTATCTTTGCGATTTTTGTCGCTCCAACTGGCATTAATGTCAATTGCAATCACTCTGAAATTTGAAATTGAATGACCAGCTAAATTGAAATGTTCGGCTACTGGTTGATCAAGCTTAGATGTCCTGATAGCTGATCTATGTTGTGTCATTCTCATACGGAGAGTGTATTTTGTTTCTCCGTCATATTGTGTACCACAAATATTACAATATATGAGATAAATGACATTTTTTGTGAGGCAATTAATTGATTGCCTTATCCGAAATATGTGGTTTGTTTGGTTGCTCTTGAATCATTGTGTAGAATCAAGCAAGGAGCATGTTTTGCATGATGAACCACAAAGATGACTACCCAAATTACGGTTGTCGCAAGAGTTAGTTTGCCTCTGGAACGTATCCAAACTATCTTCACCATGGGTCCAGATCATGAAGATATCATCAATGTA
>NW_022701523.1:480024-488177 GCF_011630105.1 Anneissia japonica
ATCAAGTGTAGCCAGAACAGTATTATTAGGTAAATTTGAAATTTGGTTAATTTTGCGGATAAAGTCCGTGGAGTCCTGAATGTACGAGGGGAGAGCAACAACATATGGTCTCAATAAATCATCCATATTCAGAGATTTTTTCCGTAGCAGTACCGTTGCCGGAAAAAATGGGTCTGCCAGGATGGCCTGCTTTGTGGATTTTGGGTAGGACATAGAAACGTCCTGGTGCCGGATCGACCTGGATGAGATGGGGTCCAATTTTGGGATCTATATATATACATATGCACGTAGGCCTATATCCTGATATAGGAGCAGTAGAATGGAGACAGGGCGGTTGACGGTTTTCCAGGATACATAAAAGTATTTACGAAAATTTCGGGAGCGCCCACTCTTTTCTTCGGCGTAATGCCTACTGAATAAATAACATTGGATTAGACAATTGATAGGTTCAAGTCTACGATTGAACAAAAATGAAATGATAAACAACAGATAAACAAAACGATCAGCACAATGGGCGGTCAGTTAGTGCTGCCTCTTCGACATATTAAAGTCAAATAATAATGTCATATTAATAATAATATGTTAGCTATTTGTTGATGAACGTATAGCTGGTCAGAATACCGAAGTATTTTGTTTGGACCTGTGTATGAGTGTTAAGCCTTAAATCCCAACGCATCTAGTAACATTTTCTGTCTTTGGTGGACTTATATCCATGGCATATGATGATAAATTTCATGTTATTAATAGTTTGGTCTGGCAAGTTTTGTGGTTGTTAATTCTGGATTCAATGGAGCATCCTGTTTTGCCTAATTAATTGTCATCATTACATTTACCACAATAAATCAAATAAACAACATTTTAGAAGATCTAAAATCTAGTGGAGGAGAGCGTATTTGATGTGTAGTGTCCGGTACTGTGAATGGTGTGTCAGTGGTTATGATTTCGCAAATTTGGCATCTCCTTTAAGCACAAGGTTTATTGCCTTGATCCGGGTGATGGTTAGGATATTGCAAAATGGATGATGTGAGAAGAGATTGAATTTGTGAGGTTGTCGTTGGGCATGAACAGGAAGGCTGTCAAAAACATGGTGGGGTGTCTTGGTGGTTTCATAATCGTGTTTTGGTGTTGGTTAATGAAGATATTGAAGGGTTAATCAAATATTATGGGTATACGATCGGAGGTGGGCTTTTTATTATAAGTGAGGTGGTCGTGGCGGGATTTAGTAGAAGCTTTCCTGATGGCGGATTTAATTAATTTAAGGGGATAGTTGCATTTTAGGAAATTGGTGGTTAGTTAGGAGATTTGTTTTTCATAGTCAAAGGGGTCGGAACGAATTCGCTTAAGGCGTAGGCATTGGTTTTATAGGATGGACTTTTTTAATGTAGTAGGATGAAAGCTGTTGGAATCGAGGTATTGGTGGTCGTCTGTGTGTTTACTGTTAAGTGATGTAGTGAATGGTCCTTCGTCTAAACCTTTGTCTACACTATCAAATTTTATGTGACAAAAAATGTGATGTGCCGATAACTTCATATCACATACTATCAAATTGTATCAAAATGTTCAACTTTTATTTTCCACCACATTTTATGCGACGCTTTTTTTTTATGAAGTTTGATAGTGTAGACAAAGTTTAAGCCAACATTAACATCTAAGTATGGTATTTAAGTATTAGAATGTTCAATGGTGAACTTGATAGTAGTATGGTAACTATTAACAAACAGGCGCGTAACATGGGTCTTGGGTTGTCAGGGGGAAAAAGGTAATAATTTTTTCAGTTAGTAATTTACGACCCGGTGTGATACCTTCCCCACCACCCCCTACCACACATAAAAAATACGGTATATCTGAACGGAATATATAATAATAGGGGGTGCGTACCTTTGGTCCGAAGGCCAATTTGTCCGAAGGGTCTTTTGGTCCGTAGGCCCGTTGGTCCGAAGGGTCTTTAGTCCGAAGGTCCATTGGTTCGAAGGCCCGTTGGTCCGAATTAGTGACCTTTTTCCAGGAATGCAGGTTATATGGCAGTAAAACAATTCCTTACAATTTATGGAATAAATTAAGAAAGATCACTTATCATATTTTCCCTAACAACCTATAAGTCCAAGTTAAAAAAAACAAAACAAAAGGGTAAAGGTAAAGGTAAGAGAATAACCCATAACTTGCAGCGTCATTGTGCTGAATTGCGTATGGGCGTGGTCCGTGACTACCTAGCAGCCGTAGAGAGGCGCTTCTTGGTAGATACATGTTCACATCATTCCACAACGACAGGGGCTGAAATGAACCATAACATCGGGGTAACCCCCTACTAGTTTGTTGTCACCTCTCGCATCCATTTTCGCTGCCTCATCAGTTAAAAAAATAGATATATTTCCTTTATTTTGCGAAATGTACGAAAATCTGGCTAACTCACATCATTAAAATTCCTCTCTCGATCGTAGATAGGGAGATGTTTCCAGTGACATTTTCAGTTGAACTATTACCAGTAGTATTATGAATTAAAACTCAATGTACTATGATTAGATATGAATCATGACTAGTGCTTCTTTAATTTACTTTTAATGTGTAGTGGGAGCACTACAGGGAAGGCGTAGGTGTGAGAAATAATTCCCCTAGAAAAAAGTTGTTTCCCCCGGTTTCCCCCCCCCCCCACAGAAGTGTAGAAAAAAAAAACACAATTCGTCTGGGAGAAAAAGAATATATATCATATTAGTAGACTATCTATTTAGAATCGATTGAATAACCCTCTGAAACCCCTAAATTGTCACATTTTCCGGGGAATCCGCCCCATTTACCACTTTCCCAACCACGCTCACTTTGCTCTTGTCGGGGAACTTGCCCCCCCCCCCCCCCAAAAAAATCATACCTTACCCTTCATTCTCTCCCCCCTCCCAGATGCTTTCGCCACCACTGTCAATATGTCTACTTTGTAAAATGAGAAAGTAGTTAACTGTTTCCCATCGGCCATAAGTAAATATATCTGTTAAGATTTTCCAAACACTGGGTATGGAAGTTACTTGAATTCCCATATTGTTATTAAAACTTTTCTGTCACCGGCTTAAACAGGAAGTTATACTTACGCTCCATTCGCTTGGAATCTTTTCAATTTCTAATAATTTGTTAAAAATACACATAAACTGAGCTGACAAGTCATGCTAGCAATAATTGCATATTGTTAGCCAAGACCTACATGGTGGTCCCAAACATGTGTTTTCTTCAAATATATTTTTGTCTATATTTGAATTTATTACTTCGGACCAACGGACCTTCGGACCAAAGGCCCTTCGGACCAAAGGACCTTCGGACAAATGCACTGACCCCAATATTAGGTCTACACATGTGTGTTTGGAACTAAAAGTAGAACCTCAATTTTAAGTATGGTAGGGGACCAGAGGGCGTATTTAAATCGGGGGATTCGTAAACATGAGGTTGGGTTAAATTTTTGGTGACTTTTGACCTAATACGTACGTACCAATGAGGTTGGGTTAAATTTTTGGTGACTTTTGACCTAATACGTACGTACCAACCCTGAATGAACGCTGCTATGAACGAATGATGTAGGCTAGACATACAACTGTACTGTAGGTCTGGGCCTACAAATAAAACCATGTGTTTAGTGTTTTTATTTATCACTGGACAATGTCATTACATGGAGGTATGGTCATAATAAAGTGTTCAAATGAAACCATATGTCAAGTGTATTAATTCAATACTATATATCCACATGAAGCTAAGGAGGAAAGAAATTAATTTGAGCACCGTCGGTAGTTGTTCCTCTTGCGCAGTTCACATGGTGGTTTTAGGTATAACAGCCCAGTATTAGACTCAATCATCGTTGCTGTTTAATGCGTATACTTTGTATATGGTTTGTTTATTGTTATTGAATTAATAAGCTGACAGAAAGTAACAATCTCTTTTTTACTTATGGTGGCACTGTAAATGGTCGTTTGGTTGATTTTGATTATTTTCGAGGTTTTTGATGACGTTATAGTCGGTACGAGGCCTACGTAAAACCGAGGGTTCGTATTATCGTTTTACTTAATTCTTTGTAGTGGATTATTGTAATTGTTTCTCAGTTTTAAAGCCTTTGAACACTTTTTATAGCATTCACAGTGTAACATTTCGTCTTCCACTAGCTGTCATGCGACTAAATTATCAATTACATTGTCAAAGTGTTCATGTTCTGAAAGATCTCGTTCGACTGATAGCAGGGTTAAGGATGATATTAAGCGTTCTTCTCCCATGGTTGACCGCATGTAGTTTTTAATGATTCTCAATTTACTGAATGATCTTTCTGTAGTGGCAGAAGAAACCGCTATTGTGGCAAATATACGGAAAAGGATTCCCAGATTCGGATATCCAGTGTGTAAATCTTGTTTAAACACCCTGTTATGGCCAATTAATCAATACGGACGACGTTTACTCCGACTGACAACTTCCTTTTATTCCAGTAACGCTTGTACATATTTCATCACGTGTAATCATGGAGTTATTAATTTAACCATATTCCGTACATGAACTATTCCGTTATTCAATGGGTTAGTCAGTCAGGTAAAGACGGTTTCGGCCCTGCTATATTCAATCGGCCATATTTTCCTTGTTTCCGAACTAAAGTCCAACATAGAGGGCTCACTACTAATATTAATGAACACAACATCCCGGGGCCCAGTTACTCCTGTAAAAGGCAACGACCTTACTATTATGTGTTCAACAACATATCATAACTATTCATCTAATAGCGTCATAACCGTCATTTACCTTCAAACCTTCTTAAAACAAATTAATTAAATACCAATAAGAACACTAAAACGAATATTAAAACCAGTTATAATGTATCTAAAGTCATTTCAGTCTCTATAATTAAGACAAATGTAGAATCACAAGTTTAACTATCGATTAAAGTCCACTGATTCAAAAGAAACAAACGTTCTAAATCAATGATTTCAACCTGGGGTTAATCCAGCTACACATGCTTCATGGTTTCTATAAAATTATTTGAAATCAATAATGGTGTAACCTTTGATTTATTATGATATGTGTTAATCTGTTAGATTATAACTTTAGCAATGAATTTGAAGTTCAAATAAATGAGAATATTCCAACATTCTCCGTAAATCATATTATTGCTATATATTTCGGGCAGCGCTTGGCTTGCACACTATCAACGGCATTATTATGGTCTGTCAATTTCAGACAGTAATTACAGAGAATTATCTTCTAAAAGCAAACAAATCTTGGCGATTGGTCGTTTAAGTATACCAGACTTGGTTTTCAGTTTCACACTTCGGACTAGCCCATGGTTGTCCGCAAAGACTTCTATCACTAGACCCATAAGCCATGAGTTGCGAGGTGCTTGCTGATCAATAATGAGTACAACATCTCCGGCACGCACATTTCTCCTTGGTTTCATCCACTTCTGTCTCAATTGTAGGGTGGTTAGGTATTCTTTTGTCCACAGCTTCCAGAATATATCAGCTAAGTATTGAACCTGCTTCCATCTCTTTCGTGCGTAGACATCCTTTTCGTTAAATTCTCCAATTGCATTACCTGCAGGCTGCAGTAGTAGCAAAGAATTTGGAGTAATTACATCTAAATCATTTGGATCATCTGAATTCCTCGTTAGAGGCCTACTATTGATGATCGCCTCCACTTCACACATGAACGTGTTCAACTGTTCATCAGATCCAGTCGTTTTTATAAACTGCTCATTCAACAGACTGTTGAGGATTTGGCGTATTGTCCGTATCTGCCTCTCCCAAACGCATCCAAAATGGGAGGCTGACGGCGGGTTAAATTTCAATTCTATCCCTCGGCTGCATGCAAATTCTTGCATCTTCTTCTTATCGATGCATTCAAATTCTGCCTTGGCACCAACAAAATTTTTACCGTTGTCTGAGGTAATGTGTTTCACTTGGCCACGCCTTGCTATAAAACGGCGCAAAGCATTAATACAGGAACTGGTATCCATCGATGCAGCTACTTCAATATGTACAGCTCTGCATGCCATACACGTGAAGATTACCCCGTATCTTTTTCTACAGGCTCTTCCATATTTAACTTCGAAGGGGCCGAAGTGGTCTATGCCGGTGTTCGCAAAAGGTGCGTCAGGTTGTACACGTTCCACCGGCAAATTAGCCATTAACTGCTCAATGGACTTTGCTTTTACACGCCTGCAAATAGTACATTGCTTCACAATGCTCCGGACTAGTGGTCCAACTTTCAATACCCAGTACTTCTGTCTTAGTACTGACAGAACATGATTTAATCCTTGATGGCCAATCCTTTTGTGTATGTGTTGGATGATTAGAGTAGTCACATGATAATCTCTTGGAAGAATGATCTGGTGTTCCATATTTTCGGGAATGGGTGCATTTTCGATTCTGCCCCCAACTCTTAGAATTCCCTCATTTAGTTTAGGGTTTAGTTTAGCTAGATTGCTGCCTTTACCCAATTTCTTTTGAGGAAAATTTGTGGTTTGCACATATTTGATTATAGCAATTCCAGCTTCCTCCAGCTTCCTAGCCGTAAGTAGATGACTTTCCTTCACCTTTCGGAGCATGTCTTTTAGAATGATATAGTATGCCACAGCTCTTTTCAATTTTGTCCAATCGGAGTAGTGTCGTATTAATCTATTCAAAGGACTGTCATATTGACCTATTGCTTCGCTGACTCCAATTGCGTTGCACTGGCTTTCCTGGATGTCATTGTGCGATGTATCGCCATTAGGTGGTATATCTTCCATAACAGGCCATTTCTTCTGGCTCATAGCCAAGAAATCTGGCCCTGATATCCATTCCTTATGTCTCATCAGATCTTGTGCCTTAAGTCCCCTGGATGCATGGTCGGCAGGATTAAGTTTTCCTGGCACATATCGCCATGCGTCCAATGTTGATCCATCACGAATAACTGCAATGCGGTTAGCCACAAACACAGGATATCTAGCCTTCTCATTTGATATGTATTTTAGGACAGTTTGGCTATCTGTCCAGAATACTGACGGTTCCAACTTAATCGTCATCTCTCTGTGTAATAGATCATCCTGACGTACAGCAGATGCTGCTGCTGTCAATTCCAATTTTACTATTGTGTGTGGTTTCAATGGAGCTACTCTGGCTTTAGCCGTCACGAAACCGACATGGATATTTCCGGCTGTATTTTGTGAACGAAGATATGTAACTGTACCATATCCATGTAGACTGGTATCGGCAAAATGATGCAATTAGGCGTTGGCTACTTCTCCAAAATTACTGGGTTTTAAACACCGTGGGATCTGGACGTTTTCCAATCCAGACAAATCGGCTAGCCATGCTTTCCACTCCTTTTGGCTTTGAGCAGGTATGGGGTCATCCCATCCTATCTTTTCTCGGCATAATGACTGAAGGATAAGTTTAGCCTGCAATGTGTATGGCGAACAAGTGGGTCATAGATACCACTTACTACAGACAGTATATTTCTTTTTGTTGCAATCTTACTTACTGTCTTTGCACTGAATTCTAGGCTATCGGACTCGGCACACCACTTTACGCCCAAAACGTGTTCCTTAGGCAATTTGTCATTTTGCAGGTCAATTCCTGTTACGTCCTTGGCTCGATGTTGCTCTGGAATAGTTTCCAACACTTTTCTACTATTGCTGGCCCACTTGGTTAAGTTAAATCCACTATTCTGTAGCAGTTTTCGCATTTTCGCCACCATGTCAATAGCCTCTTCTTCACTTTTTTTTCTGACTTTAAAAAGTCATCAACATGAAAGCTCTCTTCTACAGCTTGGGCAACTTTATTTTCTGCCCCTATTGCAGTCTTTCTCAACACATAATTGGCGCAGCTTGGAGACGAAACAGCTCCAAAGATGTGAACTCGCATTCGATATTCCTTAAGATCACTGTTCAAGTTACCATCTGGCCACCACAAGTACCTAAGTAGGTCACAGTCTGTTGGTCTCACTCGGACTTGAAAGAACATTTTTTCAATATCAGCCAATAAGGCCACTGGTTCCTGTCTCCATCGTAGCAGTACTTCTTATAATAGATTAGTTAGGTCAGGCCCTTGAAGAAGTTCTTGATTCAATGACATACCCATGTATGTAACAGGGCAATTAAATACAACTCGGAGTTTATCAGGCTTCCTTTGGTGGAAAACTCCATGATGAGGAATGAACCA
>NW_022701523.1:490728-518346 GCF_011630105.1 Anneissia japonica
TGAGTTTAATATACAGGCCACTTCAGATTCATTAACAGGGGTAAGAAAAATAGAATTAGGTGTAGGGTTGGGTAAGAATTCCTTAAAGGATTTGTTAACTTGGGGAATTTTGTTAGCTAAAGAGGGTCCGATTTCAACGAAGTAGTCATTAAATGCAGATGCAATTGTTGTGGGATCGTTAGTATGTTCACCGTTACAGTTGAAATAGGGATTTGTTTGGTTACTGGGGTTTGTTTTTTTATCAGCAGATTTATAGTATTCCAAGTAGACTTGATATCATTTTTGTGTTTGAGAAATAAATTTTTGTAGTAGGTAGCTTTGATAATTTTAATAAGTGAATTTAATTTATTGCGAAATTGTTTGTATTTGGTTTCATTTATGGTAGATGGGCAATGAAGGAATTTTGCATAAAGTTTTTGCTTATATTTAATAGAGTTGAGAAGGCCGTTGGACATCCATGGTTTTAGCTTATGTGATTTTTTTTTTTACATTTTTGAATGGGAAATTCTCTTCATAGAGATTTTCGAATATGTTTTCAAAATTATTATAGGCTTCATCGGGGTCTTGCACATCAAGGACTTCAGACCACTGTTGGTTACAAATATGTTGGCAAAAATTCTCTAAAGTTAAGGGATTAATATTTCTAAATCTAGGTATTACTTCCCTATCTGAGCCAACTGCACCATTGGATGGGTGAGCAATATTCGATAGATAAGATATGTTAAAAACAGGGAGATGATCACTTAAGTCACTGTATAATAAACCACTGAGGTTAGGGCAATCAAACATGTTGGTAATAATATTGTCCAGCAGGCTAAAAGAAGTATTTGTAATACGGGATGGTCTATGAATAAGGGGGAGATAATGATTACTAAAGAAGGAATTAACAAAACAATGGGCATCGTTGCTAGATTCATGTTTAAGTATATCGATGTTAAAGTCCCCAAGAATATACGCATATTTTTTTTCACAAGACAGTTTTGCCATAACACTATCAAACTGATCAATAAATTTAGTAGAGTCAAGGGATGGAGCTCGATAAAGGGTGCCAACAATAATATTTTTGTGATTTGGTTGAATGATTTCGATAAAAATGGACTCACAAATATCAGGATTAAGGTTGAGATCTTTTCGTAAAGAGAATTGAAGGCCATCACGAATATATATGGCTACTCCACCACCATGTTTATGAGTTCTGTGGTTAGTTACAACATTATAATTGGGAAGTTGGACTAGTGGATTATCGTCTTTGGGCCAAGTCTCACTAATTGATATTATGTCAAAAGGAAAATTAAGGGACGTTAAAAGCTGTTTAATTTGGTCAATGTTTTTTAGAAGACTTCTAGAATTAAAATGTATTGTGGAAAAACTGTTTCTTTTGGTATTATTGACTAAAGACGAGAACTGGCTAGGATAATAATATTCGGAAGTACTAAGTTGGTTATTAAAAAATTGAGAATCGGGGTCAAACTCGGATGTAAATTGATCAAAAGACTCTTCAGAGGGGGAAAAATCTGGTCAGCTAGTCGGTCAGTGTTCGAAGTGTTTACTCTGGGTTGAAAATTTAATTCAGACATAAAACACAGAAAATAAAAGCAAAAACAAAAGACAAACCAAGAAAACAAAAAAGAAAAGAAAATAAAAAGCAAAAGGTCAATCAAAGAGGAACGGGAAAAATTAGTCAATGAAGCGGTCAGTAAGAAAGGCCTTGTTTACTAATGGTCAATGAAACGCAAAACATAAAAGACTCGAAGATTGCATGAAAGACATAGGTTGAAGCACGGTATAAATAGTAAGAATATATGGAATGCTACATGTGATAAGCACAGAGAATCAAATGCATCAAGAAGCATAAAATAGTGTTATAAATCACATAATAGACATTATAATAATAAATAAACGTAAACGTAAATAATAAACGTATAAATAATGAAAAGATAGAGATGATTATTAACATTAACAAAATACAAGGTAAGGACATTGTAAATGCCAACATCTTACCACGTTGTATGTAATACAGGTCTTAATAAGCATTAAAATAACCCTTTTCGGCTGTGTTTTCTTATATGTAGTTGGTGATGGTCGTTGCTGATATCCTAGTCCAGTCACTCTTGGGTCATTAATATTTCTGGACTCTCTCCCTACAAACGTCTCAAAATCTTCCAGTTTTGGAACTCTCAGTTCCCTTTCTCTTATCTTTCCTAGCTGCCTGATCCATCCTTGTTGGAGGCCTACTGGAAGCTTTGATGCCAGCATCTTTAAAATTTCATATCCATCCATTGCCATCTGCTTTGCATTGGAACAATTTGTCAAGAATATTGCAAACTTCCTTAGGCTCTCTTTATCTCCAGTTATGATTTTTGGCCAATTTGTAGCCTTTTCTTGATAGGCAGCAGCAATACTTGCAGGCTGTCCATACTCCCTTTCAAGTAGTTCTTTAGCTCTTTTATAACCTGCTGCAGGAGGTGTAATTAGTTGACAGTTTCTTATTAGATCATGTGCATCACCACTAGTTGATTTAAGTAGTAATTCCAGCCTTCGTACTGGATCTTCTGTCTTCGACTCTACCAGTAACATGAAATTGCTTGTAAATGTAGTGTATTCAAGTATATCTGCACCACTAAATGTTGGTACCTCTTGCTTTGGGAGACCTGCTTCCTTTTGTTGCATTACAATTCTCTGTAAGATTTCTGTCATTTTACTGTCCTCAGCATTGTTGCTCATGGGTGGAGTACATGCTTTATCAATTTTTAAAGTATTTGGCCTTTGAAATGTGTCTACCGTCTCCTTTTGTAGAGCTTCAGCTGATAAATTCACGGCATCCGCCTCTTGCCACTGACATGGCACTTATTTTAGATTGGATTCTGCTACACAGTTTTTCTGTACTATTCTAGTGCTGCTTATCCACAGACGTCCGTCCCGATCTCAATATAATCTATTTCTATCTTGAAATAAATTAAATCATATTACCGTAGGCCTAACCCAGGCCTCTGCTATGATGATCAGATGTGACAGCTAGCCCAGCGCTATTCTGCTATACAGTACTCAGTGTAATCTAGGCTTTCCACTTGACAATACACGGCAACCGTCTTTACTGTTATGGCCAATTAATNTACGGACGACGTTTACTCAGACTGACAACTTCCTTTTATTCCAGTAACGCTTGTACATATTTCATCACGTGTAATCATGGAGTTATTAGTTTAACCATATTCCGTACATGAACTATTCCGTCATTCAGAGGGTTAGTCAGTCAGTCAGTCAGGTAAAGACGGTTTCGGCCCTGCTATATTCAATCGGCCATATTTTCCTTGTTTCCGAACTAAAGTCCAACATAGAGGGCTCACTACTAATATTAATGAACACAACACACCCAATGCAGCATTTCTTGCAAATTTTCAATAGTTCCTTTCTCAGGTTTGAGTTCTTCATACAACAAGCAAAACTGTTCATATACTTTTTTCAGCTAGCGCAACATCAATGTCTTCCGAGTATGACCCAGCTAAGTATCTAAACATATCCATCTTTCCCATGTTTGCAGGCATTACGTAGACGAAAGGTCTAACCCGTTATGAAAATCAGCAAATCTGTTTTTCAGTTCATTGATAATCTTATCGTATACAAAATAAAACACGTCTCTTCTGATTCTATCTTCTGGATCTTGATGGGGTTCGTCAGTAGCTTGTTCTCTTGGCATTCTTTTTCTTTTACGAATTCTTGGGCTTGTGAATGTCGCAGTGAGTTCCTCTTCTCTAGCAATGGACGGTGCTGCATTTAGGCATTCCCAGAAATGCTCTTCTGACCGTATTTTAGTTCAGTTGTGCTTTTGATCATAGCTGACGCAGTAATCACGTCCATCATTTTTTTTTTCTGAATATATTCCAAAGACTGTTGATATTTGCCAAAATGTCTATTCACATCTCCAACAGAACCGCCAAAAACTCAATCTTGCTGATGGCATCTAATAGGCTCTTTGCTTCCCATACATTTTCAGGAGTTTTCCCCTTTTTACGATCCTCTCTAGAGCCAATAGAAGTGCTGGATACGTATCCTTAACATCCTTTACTGCTGTGTACATACAGTACCACCAAGTTTCGCTTAAGCTTTGCAAAGTCTTTCTTTTCATGTCAAGCTCGTCTTGAGCTTCTTGAAAGATATCCAGCCGTGGTTGGATCCCGGTGATAAATATATAGAGCTTTTGCACTGCCCCAAAAAAGGTGGCAGCCTCAACACATCCATCACATGCATGTGTTGTTCAAATTATGTGCACAGCAGTGCAAATTTATGCAGTAGAGGAGTTTTTCTTCTTTAACACGAGCCTGAAAACCAGTCAAATGACCAGACATGTTGTTAGCGCCATCATATGACTGAGAACAAATTTACATTCAATCCGTGTTTTTCTAAGAGCTGTTTTAATTCTCCAAACAAATTTTCTGAGTTGCTAGCCTTTAAATCAGCAAACTGCAAAAAACGTTCCTGAATAACAAAGTTGTCATCTACGTATCGCAAACAGAACGATAACTAGTCTTTGTGTGAGATATCAATTGTACTATGAAGTATAATACCACAGAAGTGGCCATTTGTAACTTCCGACAGTATCACGCGCGTAACCTCAGAAAGTGCTCTTATAAAGTCATTCTGAATCTTAGGGCTCATGTACATAGTATTTCCAGGACTAGTGGCGATGTATTTTGCCAATACTCCATCGTATTTGGTCAGAAGACTAACTAACTCCAAAAAGTTAGAAGTCATTTGAAGTTTCTACCTTGCTCATACAACTGAACCGAGTTTCATTATGTCCTCGAAATGAAAGGTTCTGTTTGGCCAAAAATTTTACGTCAAGCAAACGATGTAACACCTTTCTATTGTGCTCAATTTGCTGCTCATATGCTCGGATTTGCACTTGGTTTACAGCCATGCAAAGATTTTGACGTTTGTTGGTCGCTACAAATTGTCTTACAGAATTTAGATGGATAGATGACTGTTCGTGAGCGCGAAATTTCTCTGTAGCTTTATTCCACTTGCAAAATCCATGCTCAGGGTCTATAAATGCTGGATCAATGTGATTATCACCTTTATCTGCCATCTAACAGCCAACATGAAAAACACTATGGGTAGTCTTTTTCTGATGAATATACAAGCTGATATCTAGAAGATTTAAGGCCATTTTTCATATCTCTATAATACCATGCCAGTCGGAATGATCTCTTAAATTTATTTTGAGGAAAGTTAAAATTTTTCCTTGCAGTCCGGGCCGAGTTGACATGCGCCTTTTTCTAGAATTGCCCGAATAACCTCTGGTGTCATTAATTTGTTCACAAACAATGCTGGATCAGTTAGAAAAGAATTTGTAGAATCCAGCAATGGAGAAATCGATGGTTTCTGGATTTCTTCATCTGGAGTTGATGTCCATGTCTGCAGGCTCCAGTGGAGTTGGCTTACTTGGCACTTGTGGGTGAATTTCTGTATCTTTGTCATCTTGTAGGTTGAAATGGATTCTGATTGCTGTTTCTGTAGGGTCGGTTTCTTCGATATCACTGCTATCATCACGTTGGCCCTGTTTAATAATCAAAATAGAAATATTACTATTGGAAACGTCCAATTCGGCGATTCTGTTTCATTCATATGCAACAAATATTCATTATCATTACTGAGCCGCCGATATATTGATAATTCTCTTTATTATGTCTAGTAACAATTCCAGAAGTGGTTTGGGTTACTTTGATATTCCTAATTCTTTTAAAGTCAGGCTCCGGAGGAAATGAAAATTTATATGTTGTAGAACTGATTTTTCAAAGACGGAAAAAGTAGTTTGATCAAAAACTAAGCAACGATGAACGAGACACAGATTTTTGAATATTTAAAAACTGGGGGAAAAACTAAATGTTCAATAATCTGTGAAATCAGTTCTACAACACATCAATTTTTTTTCCCTCCGGAGTCTGCCAATTTATTGTAACTTAGGGGTGTTTTTGTGTCAGGAACATGATAGCTGGAAATCACTCACAGACTAATGCCAGGCTCCTTAAGAGGAAATTTCTTTGTTTTTATATATGTTGTAGTACTAATTATTTTAAGACACAAAAAAGCATATTCGATGAAAAAATCGAAAGCGGTTAGTGAGATACAGATCTTTTAATATAAAAAAAAAAACTGTAAGTAATGGTCCGTACCTCCTTCTTTCCCCCATTTTTAAATAATCAAAAATCTGTATCTTAACAGCCGCTTCCGAGTGTTTTGTCAAATATGCTTGTCGTGTCTTAGAAAAATCAGTTCTACAACACTACAAAAATAATTTTCCTCTGAAGCATAGCTTTAACTGACACTATATTAAAGGCATAGATTAATAATTTTGGCATTGTAAAACGGAAAACAAGAAGGGGTTGTAGAGCAGGCAAAAGAATCCAAGCACGTAAAAAAAATAAACTATACTGTAATACCAAGACCAAAAGTAACTAATGAAATCCAAGCTAAACGGAAGAGAAGATTCACACCATTTCTTCTAAGGATTCTTGTCACGAATGCTAGGTCCATTCTAAATAAGACCGATGAACTGTACATGCTGATCATCGATAAGCAACCTGATATTGTTTGTATATGTGAATCGTGGATCAAGTCTAATACAGCTGTAGAGAGATATGCCATTGATCGATACAATGTTGTTAATGATTGTAGCAATCTTACAAAAGGGGGCGGAGTCCTAACGTATGTCAGAGATAACATTTCAACTGAGAGTATTATATATGTAGCAGTTCCTGATAATCTGGAGGCGCAATAGCTACTACTCAAACATCCAAAATTACCACGTGAGGCACCACACATTATATTGGCTAATGTCTATTTCCCGTCCGGAGCAATGCTGCCACATTTACACACTGGTATTGATATTATGCGAGTTCAAAAACCCCAAGCTGGAATTTTTATTTGTGGAGACCTGAATCGACTAAATTATAAATCCCTGTGTTCTGGCAATAAGCTGTGCCAGATAGTAAAAAATCCAACTGGAGGAAACAAAATTCTTGATGTTGTATTTACTAATATTAAAGGGCTATATAAACGACCTGAAGTATTCGCCCCCTTGGTTGCAGTGACCATAATATAATTGAAGTAGTGCCAATTGTAGCTTTGAGCAACATTATTATTAGGAGAACAGTTAGACATGCCTGATTCCAAGATTCGCGACTTCGGCCGCTGGGCTCAACAACAATCCTGGAATACTGTACTACAAGCCAACAGCACACAAGTTAAGCAAATGCATTCTATGAGCTAATAATTTAGGCCATTGAAACCCTCGTCCCACTAAAAGTAATCAAGTCTCATGTTACAGATAAGCCATGGATTAAACAACACATCAAGGACATGATGAAGAAAAGACAACAAGCATTTTCAATAAATGACTTACAACTTTTCGAAAGGTTGAAGAATAAATTTGCGTATGATATTAGGAAAGCAAAGTGTGCTTTCAATGCATGTAAACTAAGACCTCATTTCTATATTGTTTAATTAAATTGTTTTGTAACCATTATTATACTGTACTGCAATTAACAATCATATCACCACTACACTGTCGTAGGCTACAGGCAATCAACATGAAATTCAAGTGTCAATCAACTTTTTATTCAATAATTATCTGTCTGTATCATTAATAAAAGGTAATGTGGTTATGACGCTCGCCTTGTCAGCGAGAGGTCGCAGGTTCGAATCCCGTCGGAGGCATTTTATTACACAATATTTTTTCATAGGACTTTATTCGTTGAAAAGCTACAAGGTAGCCAACGATGTTCCCTCATGTCCTTATTAAACATTGTATATGTACCTCAGTTAGATGTTGGTTACTCTGTATCAAGCACTTTAATGATGATGAGCTCAATGCCAGAGGCCCAACCTCAACCAGGTCATGTGACTTTCCACAGGTCCTTGGATGTTGAAATTTAATAGGGGCCTACTTTTCTGTGCAGGTAACAATAATAATAATAATAATAATAATAATAATAATAGGTCAATTTATAAGGCGCAAATAAACAAGATGTAATAATAATAATAATAATAATAATAATAATAATAATAATAATAATAATAATAATAATAATAATAATAATAATAATTATACTAATAATGACATTGCAGCGTTTGTAAAATGCTTGTCACTGGTGCTGGTAGCAGTCACAAAAGTGGGGGGGGGGGAGGCCCCCGGCCCCCGCGCTTCTGCCGCCGTTGCTTCATGGGTAGTGTGCAGCAAGGCCCTAGGCCTAGCCTCAAAATACAACATGAATAACCTAGGTTAGGCCTAGGCCAACATGAATAATTATAATATGTATTTAATTATAGTGATATTAATAATAATTGTAAAAGATATAAAAGACAACATTACTGCAAGCTACGTACTAGTCTTTTTGTTAATGTTTAGTCTAAGTAGCAGTCGATCTAGTTGCGAAAAAGATGCTATTTCGGAGACTGTACATGTTAGATAAATCAAAAGTTTCGCGCCGCCGTCAGAAAAGTTTCATGTTTCTGTGCTAAAAATAACCTTGTCGCCGCTTAAAATATTCTCCCTTCAACCTTATAAATTGTCTTGTCCTTACGGCGAATTGTCACCCGAATTGTCTTGTCTGTACGGCGAATTTGTCTTGTCTGTACGGCGAAAATTATCTTGTCCATACGGAAATTTGTATTGTCTTTACGGCAGTTTGTATTGTCCTTACGGCAATTTTTATTGTCCTTCTGCGTGAGAGCAAGGCAATTCATCAGAAGGACGTCGCACATCTCGGGACATCAAACGTTTTAACTCTGGCATCGACATTCTAGGCGCACGTGCGTCCCTACACGCTGAACGTCACAAAAACAAAAGCAACCAAACCATAAACCGCCGTCGTCGTGACGATTTACCTACGCGTGTGTTAGTTGCCATGATAATCGCGCGTCGTGCGGTGATTACAAAGGACTAATGGTATTTTGCACTAACATTAGACTGAAATATATTCTCCATTTCAACAATAATTTTACCAAAATTGTGGTGAATTGTCGTTCATGAGACTCACTTCGCAGTAAAAATCAATAAATGTCCTGTATATACTCAAATGTTCCTTTTCGGCACCTTATGCCAACATTGTCAAAATGACAGATTAATATTTCATAAGAACATGAAATTTTATAAAATTAGTAAAATTTAAATTGCTATAACTTTTCATTTTCTTTATCAATTTTCACAAATCAAATTGCAGTTTATAGAACCATTTAACAAGCTCGCGGTAAAAAAAAAATCAGATGTAACAGACATTACGAAGTACCCAAAATTAATAAATTAAAAACTAACACCATAAAACGAATGGCACGCATAGACTAATAATTGACGGCTGTACTCACAACTAGTACCGGATTGTTGATGCCACAGTAAAGATCAAAGGACTGTACGCACGCGCTATGTTCGAGAGCGGAGATGTGCGTCCTTCTGTTGAATTACCTTGGTGAGAGTGGGATTATACCAAAGAGTATAAATATTTATACTCTTTGATTATACGTACGCCAATGTTTGTCTATTTTGGCCCTAATGGCCGCCCATACTCTGACACCGACGAGAAGCTGACAAAACATGTGCAAAGCAGGAAAGTGAATAAAAGTCAAGTTTTCGGGAAGGTGGAGTATATGTTTTTTTTCTTTTTTTCCCCTTTTTTCCCCTCTATTACTAAGGTGTAAATATATAATAGGTACAGCTTGCCTGTACTAGGCCTAGGCCTATGTAGCCAGGCTAGGCCAGGCTAGCATTTGGGCAGGCTAGGCTATATTTATCCGTAGGCCTAGGCTAGTCTTTTCTAGATGGCTGGCCTAGCCTTGGGCCTATTAAGGCCCATTTCTAGTAGTAGTGCTAGCCAGGATATTTGATATTATTAACAAGATTGTTCATCAAAATATTGATCTAAAGTTTGATAACCACCTAGGCCTAGCGAGGTAGGCCTAGAATTCAACAGACGAGCAACTGCTGCTAGGGGGTCCTACTAAAAAACGCCCGGGGCGCCCGGAGACGCCCGGGGCGCCCGGAGCTCCCGGAGACGCCCGGGGCTCCCGGAGACGCCCGGCGCCTGGATGGACGGCATGTAAGTTATAAACGGCTGTGATACGGCCAGAGAAATACCAGGCCTAGGCCTAGGCAGGAGAACAGGAGGAGCCTAGCTAGGAGGACTGGAGATATTAATTATTTGTTAAGAAGACTGCAAATATTGAATCGGTTAATATTTAGCTAGGCCCCTAATATCTTGATCAAAATATTCATTTTCTTTTATTTTTTCAGGAACCCAGGCCTACTACAGTAGGGCCTACTACTGTAGTAGGCCCTACCCAAGAATAAGAAGCCTGTCAGCTGAATATTAAATGCAACATGGATTCTAGGTATTAAATAGTTTTACAATGCAAACAACTAAGTACAGATAAAGACAAGAATACCATACTACATAGGCATTAAGATATAAATTAAAGGAATTTAAGCTAAAACACTAAGAATACTAGGATATGAACATTTTATAATTAAATATAAAATTAGTTACTGAATAGTACCGTATATACTCATGTACAAGACACTCCCTGAGTTTGAAAAGATTTCTGGACCATTTGTTTCATCGTCGGAATTTCTACTTTTTTTTTCTGCTTTTTATGGGCTTGATACTACATCTAGCTGGCTAAAAACAGAGCCAGTGCAAGGCTGATCTTGAAAAATATGAGTTTTTTTAAATGTTCTTCAAAATCTCATTTGCTCGTATTTAAAGTTGCATTCACTCATACTGACAAGTACAGTAGTAGCTTCATTGCAGTAGTAAATTCATGTGAAATAATAAATCTAGAATTTGTATGTCGTGCGTATAAGATCACTGCCTGTTTTTTGATCGTTATTTTCTATTTTAAGCCGTCTTACATGCGAGATATTATAAGGTACTCTATATTAAATTAGACAAGATTTTTTTTATACCTTGTTTCGTAAACTTGTAAGTAAGCTCAGTCGGCTAATCTGGTGGTAGCCACTGTGTGTGCACTGAACCGTGGAGATCTCTTGTTCCCCGGTCCAATTCCCATCGCTGCCTCTCCTTATATTTCAGCTGGAGGGCTGAAATACAAGTTATAACAGCGCACCATCTTTCGGATGAGACTTTTAAACCGTTGGTCCTGTGTGCATTATGGCCCACGTGCACGTTAAAGAACGCTGTACACTCTTCGGAAAAGAATAGGGGATTGTCTCCCGGTGTACTGCCCAATCACCACCAGAAGGACCCCACTGGAAATATGTCTTCTTCTAGACTTTCGTGGGCTATCCTTGGTGTTTACACACCAAATAAATCCAATCCAATCCAAATATGGATTATTTTTTTTTTAAAGATAATCGGAGGAGGGTGGAATAAAAAAAAAAAAAATGTTTTCTTATTTAGCAAAAACATCCAGATGGAGGAGAAAATAAAAATAAAATTGTATTGGTGAATGTAAAATGGGATAGTCAAATGCTTCAAACATATAAATTAGGAAGAAGTATACATATTTTATCTTTAGAGATTTCAAGAAGGCATAGGGCGTAATAAAAATTTAAAAAAAAACTTTAAATTTTTTGTGGCGGTGCCCTAAAATGAAATTTTATTTTTATTCGAAATCATCAGTATTTGCATTCGGCGGATTCGCTAAACAAGGTATAAGAAAAGTCTCGCCTTGTGATGACATCACATGAACACCATATCGTCGCTAACATCACGAACTAACACAATTAAATTCAATTGTGTTAGTCCGTGAAATAAAAAAAGCGCGTCAAAATACGCGCTGTTGTCGTTAAGGACTTTTTTTGTGGTAAAGAATACAAAATTGCTTGACAACCAATACGCGCTCGTTTTGACGCGCTACTGTGATTTCACGAACTAACATAATCTACTTTGATTGTGTTAGTTCGTGATGTGGGTGACGATATAGGCACCGCATGACTATATTTGGGCATACAACAATTTTTTGTCAAAGGAAATTTTATAGTGTGTGCAGATCTTCCAAAAACACATGCTTATGAAAATTATTATTTTTTATTTTTCTTTTTTTATCTATTCAGCATTTATTTGTTGCAAATGGTGGTTTATTAAATCAAGTCCAGCATCATGAGATATGTGAATTGTTTGGCCAGTACGGTGGTTTGCAAAAAGTGTCGATGGTTTCTGGGAAGTCGTACTGTTTCGTCAGTTTTACCGAGTCCGCTTTTGCGAAGGCAGCTTTAGAGAACTTGCAGGCTTATGAATTGCATGATAAGCAGGGACCAGAGAAGGTCATCCTTTACTTGATGTACATTAACCAAGGTATGCAACCCATACCACAGGTGGGCATTAATTATGCAACCAATACCACAGTGGGCAGGTATATACTGTACTGTACTGCAGGTGGGCAGGTATGCAACCCGTACTCACAGATGAGCAGGTACTTTATGCAACCCATTCCACATATGGGCAGGTATGAAACCCTTACCACAGTTGGGCAGGTATATACCGTAATTCATACCACAAGGGGGTAGGTATGCAATCCATAGCACAGGTGGGCAGGTATGCAACCCATACCACAGGTGGACAGGTGAAAACCCATAAAACCACAGGTGGGCAGGTAAGCAACCCACACCATAGTTAGCAAAGTGTACAGTATCACATCAATTGTACTGTATACGCCTACTCATAATGATATTTATTTATATTCAGTTAAGACATATGTCCATACATTTAACATAAAACCATTTTTTTATATTGAATTTATTTATTGTTATACATGATAATGATAAAAGTGATAAAAGCACTTCTAGTAAAAATAGAAAATTATATTCATATTGAAGTGTGAAAATGCCATTTCCAGCCATCTAGAGGTGCCATAATCATTCATAAATAGGTTCTTACCTTGGCTCCAACCATCTAGTGGTCTACACTCTCCATCCGTAAAAATTCTCTCCCTGTGGATCCCTGTATTTTGAATTCCTGGATCCGCCACTTAATATTACCCCTTCTCTGGAGTACTTTGTTTGCATGGGATGTTGGAATACAAAACATTAAAAAAGTTCATGAATTTCTCAGTACCTGAGGAGGTTAATAAAACAATCTGGTTTTAGCGCTTTTTATACCGCCCCTTTTATTTTAGTTCCTGAGCATGTAATGAACACTCCTGACCCCATGGCTTTACCCCCTGGTCTTGCTTTGGTCTTTGACTTTATTGATGAGGCAATGGAAGAGCAACTTCTTGACAGCCTTCGGTGGGAAGCCAGTGCACATGCAACAGGTTAGTAACCAAAGATTTTTTGTTTTGTTTTGTTTTTAATTTGATAAGAAACTGATAAAGTATGCACTTATTAAATTATGAACATTATATATGAACATTCAATAAATAAATTGAAAAGAATATAATTGCAAAGTCAGCTTCCAGCAGAGTGAATCCAGTTACTTTCCTAAAACATCACTAAGTTAGTCTTGTAGTAGACCTTGTGTTAAAATGTGGTTCTTAGTAAACAAACAAAATATAAAAAGTAGCCTCGAAAAGAAGCCCATGTTCTTTTCAAGAAAGCATGGGCTTCATTTTGAGATAGTACAGTACATACACTGTGAATCAATTTTAAAGAAACAATAAAAAAAAAAAACATGCTTGGTTTACACAGTAGTTTAGCTGATTTAATGCTGGTTAATAAACTCCATGATGTTATAGCACTTGACCCTATTTACAGTATTGTTTTTATATTGTAGTAATACCCAAAATTTACAGCATTAATTTTGAAAAGAAGCCCCCTTGTTTACTTTGCAAAAGTAGTTTGAAAAAGAAGCACATCTCAAAAACAATCTATTCTCGAAAAAAAGAGGCCCATCCACAAAGTTGCAAAAAATTAAAGAGTATGGCTTCTATTCAAGGTTTTATGGTATATTACTGTAGGACCTACTATTCTTTTTTGTTGTTTTTCTTTCTGTTGTTATTAATATTTGTGTTGTTGTTATGGTTGCTGTTTTAAAGGCAGAGTCTACTAATATTGAAAGCTGCTATTTACAAGTTTTTCTTCCTGTTTACAGATCAAGTGTTGAAACAGCGAAGGGTACAGCACTACGGTTATAGATTTTGCTATGATACTAACAATGTTGACCGTGCTAATCCCTTACCTGGCGGTTTGGGCTTGTATCAAGATATAGCGGACAAACTCTTGGCAGGTGGTCTAATTAAGAGCCCTCTAGACCAGCTTACCATCNNGGGATGTCATCACTGTCTCTTATACACATCTAGATGTGTATAAGAGACAGGCTTTACCTTCGTGCCCCTCCCCATCCCCCCACAATTCAAGACTTCTAGATACGCCACTGCACCAAAATCAACTATATTAATTTCTAAACTCTATTTCTTCTTTATCCTGATCACCTGATCTGTGCCTACACATACAATAAAATACAATAAATGACAAAAAATTTGAAGTCTTTTATGTGTGTTTTGATTTATTATATTTAAGATTACATTTAAAAACTATATCTGAAATATGTAATACCCAATATTATTTTATACAATATTATATTATCTCTAACTATTTTTTTAGATGCATATTTTAAATTCTAGTTTTTTTAACTATTAATGTATTTTTACTTTTAAAATTATATATTTTTGTGTCTTATACATTTTTTATGTTTTAAGATTATATTTAAATTTTTTTATTTCATTTTGCAAAGAAACAATTTTCCACATTAATTAATACTTACCCCGGTTTTTGGTAGGTTGTTATGCTATTTACCCACCCAAGTGGTCACCAAATACCTGTAGTTGTACCACCAAGAAGTCTGTTAATTTTTGCAGGTGAAGCTCGTTACCTGTGGTCGCATGGGTAAGAATCCAATCAAAACATGTTTATGATTTTACATATCACAGTGTATAGATTTTCCTTGGTTCAATTTCATGTTGTAAAATCATTCAATTTATTTAGTTTTATTTAGTTTATTTAAACACAATAATATTTCAACACAAAGGTTATTTTACAAACAGTCGTGCCTTGTAATGACTGGAACATCAAAGTATGTTTATAAAATGTCAAAATGTGATTAGTTTACTCCATTCGCCATTGGCCTCTAATTTTACCCGGCCTCAGCCTTGGTCCCCAGACCTTCTTTGTACACTGCTATTAAGACAATTGTTGATTAACATGTGATACACATGAGAAAGAGAAAAAGAAAAAAAAAAAAAAAAAGAAATAGCCTCAGCCAGGGCCCAGATCCTTTTTTTTACACTGCCAAAAATTGTTGATTACCATGTGATAAACAACATATCAGGGTTTGTTAAATTCTGACATAGGACATTACTGTTCTTTTTTAAAAATGGTGCATGACATTACAGTCGTGATACGCTCATTTTTTTTTTTTTTTGGGGGGGATGTGGTTGGGGGGTGCCGGGACCCATGTATACCCCTAATTTTTATGTGCTGATTATTTCCCAGGGAGCTGAGTATGTGACGTAGGTGACCTGGGTATTAAGTCTAGTGTCGAGTAAAGCACATACCCTTTTCACACTGTTAATTTCGGAGTGGTACCAAATACATTTCTAACAAAAAAGACTGGGTTGATCTCGAGTTATGCCCATCTTAAAACGACAACGAATGCATGTTCAATTAATACTGCCCTACAGACATTACACTACCCTAATTCTTTAGTTGATCACCAATCAAGGGTTTATGCAAAGAAATATAGGAATTTATGTATATTTCTGTATTTTAATTTGTGATGAAATGTTTTTTTTTTCTTTTGTATCTTTCATTCATCCAGAATTGTGTCTAGGAAAAGTGATGTTATACCAACCAAAGATGTATCAAGTGAGGGGGCTCTGACTGTTGTTCAAAGAAGAACACGTACTTCGTTTACATATAGATCTGTAAAGTGGACTCCTTGTCGATGCAGTTAGTTTTTTAAATACTTCAATGCTATTAAATTTCACACTAACACTTTTTCTTTTTTTATAAAAACTGTTCCATGCCCCTATGATATATATAGTCATGATGTGCCTATATATGGTCAAGATGGGATGTCATGACCATATTTAGTCATTTAAAAAAAAGTAAAACCAGGCACACACTATGAGATTTTTCTGTGAAGTTTTAACAGACAAATGATTAGATCAGATTTTATCTGATGAAGAATAGCGCTGTCAATTCAGGGGCCCAACAGAGGTATTTGGTGCCCGACGCAATTAATGGAATTGACGCCCAGTTGTAGCTCGGAGGTTCTTTGTTTTCTGTTTGTGGACACTGCATTTCGTCTGTACGGTATACTTGACATTTATTTATTTGGGTACAACCTTGCAAAATCTCATCTAGTAGTCCTATATAGTTTTGTTCATGCCAATTTTGTCACCCCCCACAGCTTGGTGTGATGATCACATGCCCTGTTCTGTTCACGCCTCTATGTCAAATTTTTTTTTTTTAAACTCATGTTGTATTGTTGAATATAAAACCCATGATTGTTTTTTAAAGAGTTCCCTGAACGATGCGACAGCCAAGGTTATCTAAAAACCTCTGAGAAAACTGGGGTCAACACCAAAGGCAAAACCCCTGTGAAGCTGCCGAGTTCAGAGTCAGAAGCAGCCAACCTGGAGGCCAATCATGTTCACACAGTGTATGACAGCATAGCTCCTCACTTCAGCGAAACAAGGTACAAGGCGTGGCCTCCTGTCGTTGAATTTCTTGAAACGGTACCAGCGGGTTCAGTACTATTGGATGTAGGTGAGGAACTATAGTATAAAAGAAAAGCACTATATCAGTCTCATTGAGCAAGGGTGGGCATGATAATGGGTCGGGTGTCAAACTGAATTCTTCATCTGAATTCAACACTGAGGGCCTCAATGAAGCAAATTTATAGTATGGTTGGCCATAGTATACTTTATTTTTATGGGCTGCCACAAATCTGCTCTTGGACCTTATGCCGTCTGTGGGTAGCACTTCGCCCATCTATACCACAGAGGACCCTAAAAAATGAGTGTAGAATCCAATATAATTTTTGGAAAAAAAGTCATGCCAGTGTCTTCAGGGTAATTGCTACTGTTTATTTGTACTGCATTTGTTTTTTAATGCAAGTGGAACTTCTTGTTATAATCTTGAGATAGTTTTATGGCATGTGCAATTCATTTGATGCTTTTTTACCAAAATTTCCGTCACCACAAAAATTACAGAAAAGGTAGTAAAGCCATTGAACAATAAAATGAATAGGTGGGGGCAAGTACAAACTTGGCCTGGCTTGCCCAAATGGCAATCACATATTTCAAAAATTATGTGAGCCAAGCGAGTTGAATGGCCAAGTGGTACAGGCGAGGCACCGTAACTATAACCAACAATAACGGCACAGGTTCGCGGCCGCCTCGCTGCTAGTTCCGGTGGTGGAACAAGACTTCTCGGATAAGGACTATAAACTGTAGGCCCAGTGTACACAATGCTCATGTGCACTTTAAAGAACCCAGTACATCTTTCGAGATGAGTAGGGGGTTAACCCGGTGTACTGGCCCATACGGCCCCTGTAGTCTTGTGATGGGATTGCCACTTTGAAGAGTGATTTAGTTCACTGTTTGTCATATTCTTGGCCCTTGTGCCTAAAGCTGAATAAAAAAAAACAAAAAAAAAAAACTGTACAGTAACAGATTGTCTATTTTTTAGTTCAGGTTTAGTGACAGGTCTATAGGCATAGCATCATATTTTGTATGCTTACTTTTTGAAGATTGTTCATATCTATCTTCAGCTTTATATGATGCATCCCATCATTCCCTTAAACTAGATTAACTCTTACAACTTTCATGGGAGATGACAGGAAAGAGTTTACATGCCTGCAAGCAGACAGACAGTAGATACAAAAGCTGATCAATTGGGACCATTGAAGGTCTACATTATAATTAACTCTCTTTCTGTTGATTAACAGTAGGTAACTGATATTTGGGACCTCTAAAGATATCTCTATCTTGAAGATGGCTATCTAAACTCATCTTGCAGTTCATTATAAAGTTGACACATAAACATACAATCAGAAAGTGTGAAAGAAGAAAACAATTGGATGTGGCCATCTGCAGCAGTTAATAATGAGTAGGTTTAGACCATAGATCACCATTTACCCACATTAAAGACAATATAAAGAAAATTCAAAACATCACTACATAGACATATAACTTTTTGTATGACAATTCTATGTATGCTTATTTATTTCTAGGCTGTGGGAATGGAAAATACCTTGGAATTAATTCAGAAATTTATAAGGTAATGGCTACTTGTGTCTATAATTTTATAATGGAATGTCCTATTGTACCTTATTATAATGTAATGGCATAAGGCCATTAATAATAATTGGAAGTGTTTACTAATATGGAATGATTTATAATATTGCATAATACCTTATATATACAACAATTGATTAATAAATAAGGATATGGCATATATAATCAAGGTTTATAATACTGAATCTTGATTTTTATTTAAATTTTAAATTTATTTATTTTTTTTTGTAATTTGTGTGACTGTGGCTAGACGAACCAGTAGGGCTACCGTGATAATAAGTCATTTTTTATTGACTGCGGTGTCATTTTTTAAAGTTTTTATGATATGCATGCTGTTACCATTCCCTTTACCACAATACCCGTTTCAGCAATAGCTCTGACGGGTTGAGGAACCACACTTTGTACTGACCTTAACTGACAATCAAACTCAATCAAAAAAGAGAACAAAATTGGTAATTAGTTTTCCAGCAAGTTGTCAATAAATCGCATAGGCATACCTATGGTATGGCATAGTATAGCTGACCTTGCATGGGCAATAAATTACAGAAGCTATGATTATAATAAAAATATAGAGCAATTACCAGAGAAAGGCCTAATGTCCCAAATGATGGTTGGAAATCAGAAAAACTTTTAAAGGGTAGAAACACATCATGTTTTATTATCAAACCAAATAAGTAATGATTAAAATGTTAGATATTGTTATAATATTTGTTTCTGATAGTTTGGGTGTGACCGCAGTAGGAATCTCATTGGCATATGCCGTGAGAAGTCATACCAAGCCTTTGTATGTGACTCGCTTGCCCTTCCAATCCGCAGTGATTCTTTGGATGTCTGTATTTGTATTGCTGTTCTTCATCACTTTACCACTTTGGTAAGTCATTGGTTTGTTAAAGCTCTGCTCACACTATCAAGTGGTCAAACAAAATAGAGGGCAGCATATTCATGTTGAAAAATTGTCTTAAGGGCTTAAACCCTGTCCATTATCAATTTGTTTTTGACAAAAAACTGCTATATGCCCATATATGGTTATGATGTCGCTATATATGATCATGAAGTGATGTCATCATGACCTTATTTATTCATGTCAAATGTTTATGTCAAATTTTGTCAAATTTGATACTTTTGACAGGGCTTTAGATCCTTATATTTAAAATCCCACATCCTACGAGTGTCAGAAATTATTTGCACTATTAACACTGTATATTAGGCAAAATAAAACAAAATATTGTGTTGGCCACGCCCGACCGACCCAAATTTTGCGAAATTAAAGATCGACATTTTTTTTTTTTTTTTTTTTTTTTACAACGAAGGATATCTTTTTTTTTTCGTGAGTTAATAAAGCTGTAATAGCTTTGGACTAGGCTAGGGGGTCATGGCCTAGCCTATTTTGCTGCATAGCACCCAATGCGAATCAAAAATGTTTGTATTATTTGTGTATTTTCTACTGTTTTAAGCATAAATACAATTTTGGTTTAAAAAAAAGTCTTCCTACCGACCTAACGATTTTTTGGGTTTTTCAAAAATGGTCTTATAATAATAACAACAAAATTACAACAAATATGATGATGATGATGATGACACAGAGATCTGCGATGTTAACAATGAGGATGCTTTATGACAAACAGCGAAATCAAAATGAACTTGTATAGTGCCTTACACCATAAAAATCGTCTCAAAGCACTTAAAAAATCTGAAAAAAAAAGAGAGAAAATTAACCCATAAACTATCTTCAAACTAATCAGAAAACAATTTACCAAAGAAATGAAAATTAAAAATGAGCCATGACAGTGCATAAGATATTTAAGTTATTCCAAGATAAAATTGATTCCTTTAAAAAGTATATTTTATTAGCACATATACTGCAAGTATTGCACCTTATTCATTGAGATCCCATCCTAAGAGCCTAAATCTATTATTAGCATATTAGGCACTTTATAAACAGGTAATTATTTACTTTGGTTGTTTCATTGACTCTGCCACTTTACATTTTTTTAGGAAAGAAGACTACAGGGGCTTATGGAAATTCTGCGTGTTTTGCGACCTGGTGGTAAGGCTCTTGTTACTGTGTGGGCAATGGAACAAGAAAAAAACAAGACGAAATCTACATACTTGAAAAAGGTGACAGCAGATGCCAGACATGGTGGTCAGTCATATAAAATGGATTTAAAGGAATTTAATGAAGTTTTAAATGATACAGATACAAGCAAAGATGATAGTGATATGTACGGAGAGACTGCAAAAGTAGAAGATCTAAGTATTTCTAGTTTAAGTATAGAACCATCAAGATCACAGAAAGCATCTGCTACATCAGAGGATACAGTAAATACCGATCTTAGCGTCCACTCAAACAGAACTCAGTTCAAACAGCAAGACATGCTCGTACCTTGGCATTTTAAGAAGCCTGGGGAGAAAGCTACCAATGAAAAGGACTTTCAAGTTTACCACAGATTCTACCATGTGTTTGTAGAAGGAGAGCTCGAATCTTTATGTCTACAATGCCCTGGCATTCAGATTGAGAAGTGTTATTACGTGGAAGGGAACTGGTTTATAATACTTAACAAAAATCAAAATGATCATACAAAATAGAGGGCAGCATCCATGTCGAAACAATTCAGAGTTGTGTGTGCACAGGCTATAATATACAGTGAACCCACTTTTGCCGACAATGGCAGAATTTTGCATTATAAAACTGAAAACTATCTGAAAAAAAAAATGAATTTTTCAGTTTACATGCTGCATATTTCTCCGTTAGAAGAAGTGGTACATACCACTTAAGTTCTTGACAAAAACTTAGGTAATACATCTTGCTGGTATGTTGCAGGTCTTTGGGTTCTTAAATTTATTTATAGCCAATGAAGCCCATGGGATTACCTTTAGAAGTGTGTGATTGTATTTGGTTGATTTGTTTACATTCCGATGGCTACAGTATAATGTCACCAGCCAGTCATATTTAGGACTCTCTTGTTAACTCCCAATGGACATTCTTAGAATCAATTAAGTTTATGGAGCTGCTGACAGCTCCCTCTGGACCATGAGAAAGATCACTCACAACAATCTGACAGCTCAATAGACCATTTCTGCTAAGGGGAACTTTTGCCTCATGTACCCTAAATTGGAATTGTTGCACAAAGAATTAAATTGCAAAAATTCATTTGCTTGAGAACCTGAAAGACAATGGATCTTTCCACTAAACATCTTTCTGGCGCTGTTCTGATTGGTCAGTTGTTAAGTTTGATTGACACTCCAGAAAGGTCTATTCGATCCTAAGTGTAAAAATTCTCTATAGAAAATGAAATTAAGAGTACAAAAAGTGAAGCTATATGCTAGGCTTTTCACACAGCCAGTGTTTTAGGCCATAGAGTGGTAGTGCTAGCTAAGTCTAGGTCTGAAATCGAGAGTCCCTACCAAAATTAGGAGCTCTAGTTAAAATATAAACTAAAAAATCATAACTGTAGGTTTCTGCATCATGTTAAAAACGACAGGAAATTATGAAATCCCGAATGTAAAAGGCCGCAAAATGTTTCAATTGGTAAAATTGCCAAAATATAGGGCTGCAAAAATAAAAGGTTGTACAGTATACTAATTGCCTTAAATCAGTCAATCACCTTTCTTTTTTCAGTATATGAACCTCTCGGAGAGGGTTTTGCCCATGTTCATTCTGTTATCATTGCAGATCAAAACAAGGTTTTTATTGTTGATTCAAAGACTAACCGAAAAATAGTCAATCGTATCTATGGGTTACCCAGTCTTCCAATCTTGACTGGGAACCCATCAGACTTTAGGTGTTATCATAAGAACGATTGGATGTCATAATCAGGAATTAATTATAAAGCTGTCTTTCTCATTCGCTAAGTATAGGAATATGGAGTGCCTTCGTTTTCGTGTTTTTGATCATCCCTTATTGGTTCGTTTATTATGTATCTTTCTTTTTTGTGTTCCAGTTTGTGTTCCAAAGACGAAATACATGAAATCAAACTATATTCTAGTGATGGGTATGTGTTTTGACTAATCACTTTGCACAAAATTGAAATATTTACGATAGTAATTTACGAGGAACTTATATTACGGCAAATAATGCTAAGAAATATGGCTGTGAGATCTGTGGCTGATGCAGCATTATTTTGCCGGAGTGGGTGGCGAGAGCAGCAACTGAGGCGGACCTAAGGTCCAAAGGGACGCCACCTATTGTCGAGCAGGTAATTTTCTGGGTGGTGCATGCTGGACTCAGAAGAACCGCATTGGCCACCTATGGACAGACAATGCACATTACTTTTGCATTTATTCCTGCTGAAAATACGTAAACATACAAAAACGTAATGTTAACTACTTTTGAATATACTTAGAAATACCAAAAAAAAATAATATAAAATACTGTGTGGTTAGAGTCGTACAAAGATATACAGGTCAAAGCTGGCACTGATTACTAGTGGCAGTAACATTTAAACCCCTTAAACCATAAAGCCTTGAAATGAAGGATTTTCAAAGCATATTTACTATTTCCAGACTTCTAGAGGAGCCTTTGACCATCTAAATTTGGACAACAGCAACTTCGATTGGTTCATCATACAAAAAAATAAATATATAAATGAGGTAAGGAATTAACCTGCTGGTTGCTATAGCTATTTTCAAAATTTTGGAGGTCCTTAGGATCGATTTCAAAGACATTGCAGCATCAAATTCAAATATTACTGGAATGCAGACAAAGTTTTAAAATTAGTACAAAAGATAATTGACGTAACATTACACAGTAAATGGAACAAACACAACGGGAAGTAATTCCGGCGGCATGATTCTTTTCACTGTTTGCTTAACAGCCTTGTACGCCTACAAGCGTGGCAATGACTTCAAATTGTATACCTGATTTTATTTCAGATCATTGTGATTGTATGCTTGTATCAAAATACACCACATTGTAATTTAGTTGTTGACACAGAAATGACGCAAAAATCATTGTCATGGGACTACCGTGCATAATAAGTGTTTTAATGCAATAGTTGGAAAACTTTTTGGCCCATGACCCAGAAAGCATTTAAACACCACTAGATGTAGCTCTGTTTCTAATACGTCTATTGGGTATAGAGTGAGTAGAACAATTTTTAATTGTGGATACGGCTGAAAATAGTAGGGCTTAATAAATTATATTAATACTTTGTTTGTTTTATTTACCAACACTATAGTGGCGGATTCAATGGGGTGGGGGGTTGGCTACATTTCAACAAGAATGGAGATTAACAGAAAATTATATTCAACAGTTTAGGTCTGAGAGAATACCATTTCCGAAGACCTAGAGGTTCCTAATCATAAATTCACTTACCTCAGCCCCAACCATAGCGGGGCCGATGTGGTATAAATCCTCCTTATGTAATGTAGTCCCTCCCTGGGCACCCTTTATTTCAAATTTCTTGACCCGCCACTGCTCTATAGTACATAGATTAGTGACAAAAAGTGAATTGACGAAACAAAAACAACTTGGAAAAAAATCGTGCCGCCGAATTCCACTTCGCTGTGTTCCATTTACTGAGGTTTGCTAGGTCAATAGCTTTGTACCTATATATTTACAACTTTCTTTGCAAGTACTTTTATGGGTATACTAACAACAATTGATTTCTCCCTGAAATGTGTTTTTTTGTTTTTTTTTTTTTTTTTTTTTTTTTTATATGTTGGTTCCTCCGTACTGTGCGCTCACCGTCCTCGAACGAAAGCTCGGTAATGCTGTCTGAAGGAGGGGCTTTATATTTGACGATATAACTCCATTGTTACATCTCCTAACACAGTCTTGGTAACCTGAGTGAACAAATGTTCCATCAGCAATGTAAACTATTGTATAGCCACGTCTACAAATTGAAAATGAACTGTACATTACCCTATGTCAACAAAAATATATGAATAGACGTTGTATAAAGACACTGCAACGAAGTTTAAATTATTATATTGGAACACCCTTGGATACACACTGATCAGACCTGATTATGAAGATTCATCGACTTACTTCTGTACTGTTTTTTTTATTTCAACAATGTTTAAGCCAAGGTAAAACAATGCACTTATTAATAAAATTAAGCAGTGTATAATGGTTAGCGTTATGGTTATTATTATGGTTATTTGGACATCATATTCAGGGAATTCAAATGTCACAACACAAATCCTCTCAAAGTGTATACATTATTTCCAGTTAGTCAGGTGTCATTATTCCCTCGTTAAAGAAAACTTCTCGCGATAACATTGCTCAGTTCTCCCTTCTGCAAAACAATGCAAGCTATAAGAGAATGTTGCAATCAACCATTGTATAACTGCATTTAGGTTAGATGCCATTGATGCTAACTCTATTAATAATTACTGTTATTATTTATCTCCTTAGATATTTTCTTTCCTTACGGAACAGCTGAGGGTGACATTGCTCTACCTACCAATGATGATGGAAGCTCTGGTATTTATAATCTATCAACATTGTTTCCGTTTTTTGATCATGATCATGACTTCCTTTACGTAAGTTTGAATTTCAACATAATAAAAATAATTTTGGAAAATTAGGGTAACGTTTATTCCATTAGCATTGCGACTATATTCATTGTCTTATTGTAAGACAATTGAGTCTAATTTTTGCCCACCATAAATTATCAAATGCCACTGCATAGACTTGAATTCATTATATAATATAATATTATATATATATATATATATATATGTATGTATATATATATATATAATAGGGTAATAATATAATAGGTAAGGGTGGGGAATTGTGGATAGTATCCAATTAGAGACCACCCACAATAAATCGATTCTACTGACCAGTCGTTGGCAGAGAAATCTAAATTGCGCCTTCCTTGTTCTTCCCGCGATGTTGTGAATGTAGCTTTTCCATTGTAGTATTTCACCTATATTGTTTTGTGTTTTTATCAATGAGTTTGCCAGAATTTTGAGATCCAGTAATATTGGAGTGAGAATTAATGACATCTGGTTGGGGGGACTATTCTGGGCTGATGACGTTGTCTTGATCGCTGACAATGAACGCGCGATGACCAAAATGCTTGATTTAGCATCTCAATTTGCTAAAACATGGAAGTTACAATTTAATTACAATAAATCGAATGTCATGGTTACTGGCAAACGTATTGATAAAACAAAACTATGGAAATTAGGCGATCATTATATGAAGTTGACTCTTATAAATATTTAGGTGTGTTCATATCACGAAACTTAAGTGACCACCTTCATTTTGAAAATGTTGTTAAGAAAGGTAATCGCCTTATTGCTTACATTAAATCTATAATTGACAATTGTAATGATTGTAATAGAGTTTATTATGGGGACATTTTATGGAGAGCAATTGCTCTACCATCAATCAATTATGCAAGTTCTGTGTGGTGTAGCAATAGCAAAGATGACATTGATAAACTTGAGAAGCTACAACTTCTAATGGCGCGATGTATTCTAATAGCATCCCGCAACACCCCTCAAACAGCCTTATATGGTGATCTTGGTTGGACACCTATATCTGACATCCACAATAATTTTAAAATTAATTATTTAGATCGAGTCCTCAAATTGGATCTAAGTCGTTGGCCAAGGCTTCTACTTAACCCGATGATTGGCTTTAATTGCAATTTTAGGGACTTTAGTTATAAATTTTTAAGTTGTGTAGAAACTATTTTTCATAAAGGCAAAGCTAATGATTTATTTGATCATATCCATAATGCCAAAGACATACCCAATCCATATTGGGCTTTTGCTATCAAGCGAGCTCTTAGTGAAGCCTCTGTTCATAGTTGGAATGAAGAAATGGTTAGTAAGTCTTCGCTCATTGATTACGCCACTTTAAAGAAATCCCTAACTCTAGAGAGTTACTTGTTAGACAGTACAGATTTTGAGGGCGTAAACATTAAGTTTATATTGCGCTCAAATACATTCCCCCTCGAGGGTAGGATTTGTAGCTGGACGCCTGGAAGTAGTGGTATATGTACAATTTGTGATGACAATTGCCAAGAAAATGTCAGGCACTTCTTATTTGAAATGTATTGCTTTCAATAATTAGATCCAACGAATTTGCCAGATTAAAATGTACTCTTCAACTAAGAAACTACCATCTTTTTTGGGATATATTTTCTAATGCGAATAATGATGTTAAACTTAATATTATGCTTGGGAGTGATTATTACTCTTTCAATAAGGATGTTAACACTCTATTTGATAAGTTTTGCAAAGCATTTGCTAAACAGGCTTGGATAAGGTGTTCTATTCTTATGAACATTTCTATATGAAGATGTTTTGCTCTGTATTGTAGTGTTTAAGATTTCTTAGACTTTTATGTTGGGCATTTACATATACTGAAGTTGTATGTGTGTACAGGGTGATGGGGTGCGTGTGTATATATGGGGTGGTGGGGGTGGGTGTGTTTATTGGTTATGTGAATTTGCTTAGACTAGTAATTTTGTTCTTTGTAGACTGGTTTATTTAGTAGGTTTTTGTTGCTTGGTTTATCTGAATTTGTTATTTTGGAACTCACCGTCCTTTGACGTGTGCCACTGATGTAAAAGTGTATGTTCGAATAAATTATTATTATTATTATTATTATTTTGTAGGTAATGGTAATTATTGTTGTATTTTTTACATAACCATTATGTAAAGGGACAGTGTAAAGGCTGCTTCCGTAAACTGGTAGGCTAGTATTGTGGCTAGGCTGTGTTTTGTTGACAAGTCGGTAGTGTGGGTAATTGTGGACGGGCTAGAGGGCGCTGTTGTTAATAATATGAACTCTATGCCTGTGTATGATTGATTGGTGCTGTTGACGATATGGCCAGGACATAATTGAATTCAAATAAGTTAATTATTATTTTTTTTTTTTTTTTTTGTATATTATTTTTGAAGTCTTTTTGAACTCTAATATTATTTTAGAAGTCTGTCTGAACTCTATAAGTACACTTATTAATGTAAAATGTTAAAACATACCAAAATTTCATTTTATAACACAATACATCAATGAAAAAAAAAAGAATGTACTGGCCACAATTACATACACCCGTAGGTAATTGTGGACACTTGACCCTAGTGTAATTAATGCTTGTTAGCTAATTAAATAATAATCTGATAATCCTGAGTACATATTGGCTGTACACGGTAAAGGAGTGTGTGTGGTGTTTCTTTTCTAGTATCTTTTAGGTTTACGATGATTTTGGGCTTCTACTTTCTGTACACAGACCTTGAGCTACTGCATTGGATGTCATTGCAAATGTGTTAATTGAATTTTATTTGTTTCACTGTTGTATTTACATTTTTGAATAAACCTTTTTACGGTAGTTTAATGTTGTGATTAAATGTGTTTCGTTTTTTATTGTTTGTGCATATATATATATATATATACTGTCT
>NW_022701523.1:520965-548447 GCF_011630105.1 Anneissia japonica
ATAGTTTTTTTATATAATTTTTATAGATTTTTAAGTGGTTTTTATAAAATTGTTTATAGATTTTCTATAGTTTTTTAGGGATTTTTTTATATAAAATTTTCATAGACTTTCTATAGAATTTTAATAGAATTTTCATAGTTTTTTATATAATTTTTATAGATTTTTAAGTCTTTTAATATAGTTTTAATATATTTTTTATAGAGTTTTTATAAATTTTTTATAGTTTTTTTATATATTTTTAATAGATTTTTAATATAGTTTTAATAGATTTTTAATAGAGTTTTAATAGATTTTAAATATAGTTTTAATAGATTTTTAATAGACTTTTTATAGTGGGCTTCTATAGTTATTTCTATAGAATTTTCTATAGATTTTCTAAACAATTATGCTATAGACATTCTATAGTTTTTTTTTGATAGAATTCTATAGAATTTTTTTGTATGGGGTAGTACAGTATAAGGGCCTACAAATCTGGATTTGCTAACTTTCTCGTTATCGATTTTAGTGTTTCGTTCTCAAAATATTAATTAGGCCTATATGACAGAATAATCTTATCTCCAGATATACAGTTATACAGAAAACATGACTTAAATGTTAAAATTATAAAGTTCGGGTTGTTTAATATAAACATGAATTAAATATAAGAATGAAATACACTTGAAAAATTGTTTATTGAAATTAACAGAAAATATTCCAACTGGCAATAGGCCTATACATTTTATATTTTATTTATTTATTTATATTATAATGTTTTATATATTATTTTTATATTTTATAAGTTATTTTTGTATAATAAATGTAATTTATTAAAGCTAATTGCAATCCTCATTCATGACCATAACAAAATCTATATAAGATTTTACATGGCTATCATTGTGTTTGAAAAAAATGGAGGATATGCTTCTTTTTAACCATTTTATTATAAATACGTAAGTCAAAATGAGAGTTCTATTCGTCGACAATGTTGTTGTATAGGCAAGATGTACAGACAGCATACGTTTCCGCTTACGTTTCTTATGAAAAGTTGACTTGGAGTCAACTTTTCATAAGAATCGTTTGCAACGCAACGTATGCGAGTTCATTCATCAAAAAGTCACTAAATCGCGGTTTCCTGTCAAATAGTGGAAATCGACGTATCACATGAAAATTCAATACGTCGGTTTCCTGTCCAAAACGGTTTTTCGACGATTTTGGTTACGTTACGTCGATTTCACAACGCACCAGTCGCAATAGGTTTCCTGTCAAATCGCATTTTCTTACGATAAAACGACGTAATCGTAAGTAAATCTGCCTTCTTACGTCGACAGGAAACCAGGCTTAACATATGTCAGCAGAGTTAACAACTGAAATCGTAAGAACGTATCTCCCTAGTGATAAACCACCACTTTCTGTTACATAATAACTTCAAAGAAACAACTGTAAGAAATCTTTTCCTCCAGATGATATCTCACTGTATCTGATCAAGGAACTTTGATTTTGAACTTCCAGCCCCTAAACAGCATGTCTCAATAAATCTAAGCAAAGTCGTTGTTGTGTGGAAAGAAACTATTATACGGATACTTAAGGTGAAAAATGCAAAGGCCAATATCCATTACTATCATCCTTGCTAATGTCAACTAAATCCACAACAGTTGACAACAGAAAGAAAGCATCGTCTAGTACTATCTCATCAGCCTCATGCACTTCTTACAAAGCAACCTATCCTGTATGCCGTGTGTATGTGTGTGTGTGTGTGTGTGTGGGTCGTTTCATTTGACTATAAGAAGTTTCTTAATCTTGATTGACCTTACAGTGTTTATTGACGGACCTGTGTTAAACTATATATTTTACAACAATAAGGTGCCCAGAGGTATAATTTCCCAGTTACAAACGTCCCCCAAATATGATACACGTTTTTATCCTGTTAGATATAAAATAAACAAACAATATTCAGTTTAATAGGACCCACACCCGTTTTGAAATTTGAAGGTATTAGATTAAAACATATTCTCCCTCCGCTAAGTGGATTAACCACACGGGACTATTTACAAGCTTCCATACAGACCATAATCAAGAAAATGAATAACGATTGAATTCAGTTACATTTTCAAAGGTGGTGTTTGAACTTACTGTACCTCTGCAAAATCGGACATCTCCTGGAATTTAAATGCAACTCTGAATACTATACATTTGAACATTTAAAGCCCTAGATTCAATGTAAAAATCAGACGTGCCGCGTTCATCCTACTTTTAATAATAATGTCGAGACAAAGAGTAAATATTGACGTTGATTCAAATAAAAACAACAATAGCCTTTCCATGCGTTTTTACAACTATCTTATTTATGCTCTAGTTCATTAACCAATTTAAAATATCTTCAGTTATTTTACCCACTGAATAAAAATGTCTCAAAAATGGCAATGTAAGTAAAATTAGTTAAGAGGAAAACCTACATATTCCATTATTCAACCTAGCAATATTGATCAAAATATTACAACTTGTGGACGAAGTGACTGAAGAAAAAAAAACTCAGTAAGTCGTCAAGACGAGTGGATAAATTCGTATCTTCGAAACAGTCTTGACCGAGTTCGTCCGCACTATCTTTAAAAAGCTGTTGAGTAAAAACGAGTCATGAAGTAAGATTCCTCGTGTAAGGTGATTCTTCAATGATTCTTAAGTATTTGTAATATTTGTTTCAAGATGGAGATTTTCACCTTGTGTATTCAATGGTAAGCCTACAAGTAAGTGGCTATTTTTAAGCCATGCTGTATAGCATTAAGATACGAGCAGTATTATCTGTGAACATTTGTTAATGTCCTTTTACCTACAGACGGGGATCCAGTGCCTACCCTGACTATCGCACATTTGGGTTCCACGGGGGTGAGGTGAATGACACAGCCCCCCTGACGCTCAAACAATTTCAGGAATTTAAAACATATACGCTATTTACGGCATTTTTAATTACAAATGTATATATGAACTGAATTACTGTAGGTGCGATTTGAAACTCACATGATCATGTTGTACTTCAGTTTCTTTAGACCTAATTTTCTCCCACCCCTAACCGTCGCCACGGCGACTGGTGCGATGGGTTGGATCCGCGCCTGACCTGATCTATTCTGTTTTACAGAGAAACACTTTCCAGGCGATACTTGTGACAGATGGCTACCATTCATTCACTTTTTTCCATTATGGAAATATTTTGTGGACAACTGGCACGGCGAGTGGTGGTTCCAGGTATACCGGTCTAGGTGGTACAGCAGCCCAGGTATTTATAATGGGAATTATTTTGGTTAATCACCTGTCTTCTTAGAAGTAGTCTCTCTTTCTCCTTGTATCTAATTTTGGTACTAGCAGGCTCTCGTCACGCCGACGCATTTGACACAATAAAGGCATTTTATAGCAAAATGTCTAAGTTGTAGCCAAAATTTAAAATTCAAATCATTGGTATTTTCAGATACCTGAGTATGTAATCTTTAAAATGACGAGTCATTGAACATGTGAAGCCGAAGTTATTAGAAAGTCAAATTGAAACACAAAAAAAAACAAAAAAAAAAAAAAACGATATTGATTTAATAAAAAGAAGATAGCTTTCTGCGTCCACGATCAGTTGTATACCGATTGCAGTGAAAACACTGTAGCAATTTATGAAAACCAGTCTTTAGATAAAACATTTGTGACATGAACATATTTCGTCATGCTGAGTAGTAGCCTAGGCTCTCGTCATGTCGACGCATTTGACGCAATAGAGGCATTTTATGGCAAAATATCTAAGTTGTAGCTAAAATTTAAAATTCAAATTATTTGTATTTTCTGATACTTGAGTATGTAATCTTTAAAATGAGAAGTCATTGAACATGTGAAGCCGAAGTTATTAGAAAGTCAAAGTACAGCACTCTTAGAATCAAGATAAAAATAAATAAGCATGATTTTGAGAAATTGCCTTCCAAAGTTATTTGTGCATACATTGTTTGATATAATAAACTATCAAAATAACGTTAAATACACGATTTGGTGACCGTTTCCAAAACTATTACTTTGAAACATGATTAAAAGGACATTACACTGTTGATCTCTAGTGGAAAACAAATTTTGATTCTTATATAATTATTTGTGTTGCTTATTGAGAATCTAGAGTTGGCTAGCCCTGCTCTAATTTTGCTTTAACTTACATCTTTAAAAAGAAACATCTCAAATTACTACTCAAACAACTGAATAAATGGACTAGTTTTTATGTAATTGTAAATGTAAAATCTACCTTTGTTATATGAGAACTGGTTAAAACATTTTGACTTGATGAAAAGGAAGCTAAAATTACTAAGTAAATATCAGATATTAAAAATGTGACCCGCCCTGGTTATAAAGTGTCTAAAAAGTGTCAACGAAAACCTGCTATACAAACAACACAGTACCAATATGCAGGTATTTTAAATGCAGAATTTGCTCTAGTTATAGGCAAACCGGTTACAAGATTCTAAAATCGACGATTCAACTAAAATTAAAATATTTCAAAGTGAATATTTCAAAGTGAATAGCAGTAACAATAAAAAAAATTGACAATTTATCTAAATGATAAGGAACTTGAACACGTTAGTTCAATCAGATACATTGGTGTTCTGATTTATTATACATTATCATGGAAAGAGCATGTGCCACACCTCAGTATAAGTCTATGGGCCGGGATACAACGTTACCACTCTATGAAGATCAGTTCCAATTTAAACAAAAACCTCATCGAAAAATGATATAAAACTATAATTCAACCATGTAGTGATTATGCTCTGTCAGCCTGGTGAAAACACGAGTAAAATCAATAAGAACTCTATTAAACAACTACCACACAGATGTACTAGAATTGCCACACGTAATTTTGATTATATAAATAGTCGTGGCAAGGATATTGTTAGTTCTCTAATTTGGCAGTGTATATATATATATAGTATATATATAGGCCTAACTCTTGAACAACGTGGACATTTCCTCATTCAACACTAATACATAGTAATGCACCAACTCGACTCACGAATAGGATCGAATTAAGCTGTGATAGGCATGACATAAATATACGGAAGGCAAACTAGTTTTATATGGTACGGTACTCCATTGACAAACATTGCTAAAATGAAGTAATCCTTTAAAATTTCGGGAGCTAAAATTTAGAACGAACTACAATTGAAATGCAAGAAACTACGTCAACTCTGGGTTTTTTAAAATCCTTAAAGGAAAATTATTTTAAAACGAATTTTTAATCCTTTTTTTAAGATTATCTTTGAAATTATTATTGTATTGTAAACTTCCTAGATATTCTCAGTATTTTAGTAATACTTACTAAATATTTTATCCTGAACTTTAAATTTTAAAATCTTAAAAATACTTTTTAATTATTTCGTAATTTGTTTATACTTGATTGATTTTTGTTCACTGTATGCCTATACAATTGTTTGATTGTTTATTTGTTTAAATTATTATTGTAGGAATTGATTTTATCATTTGTCATAACTTGTCATGTCTGCGTCAAGGACCACTGTTAATAACCATGCAGTTAAGTGTATTAACTCTTTGTAGTTGTAAGCTTTCTTCATTGGATGTGATTTTATCCTGGTTAAATAAATTACATATGAAAATAAAATCACGCTATGCTTTTCGAATAAAGTATCTGAATATTGATAGGTCGACTTTACTGCTGAGAACGGTGTAACCTTCTAGACATTGAATGGATTAAGAAACACATGCATGCCTTTTAAACTTTTAAAAGACATCTTGAATTACTATCCAACCAAACAGCTGAACAAAAGTACTAGTTGCTAGGTAATTGTAAATGTAAAATCCACCTTGGTTGTATGCGAACTGGTTACAGGATTTTGACTTGGATGAAAAGGAGGCTAAAATTACTATATAAATATCAGACCAGCTTAAGGTAGTTCAGTATCTTATCCGGCCTGGTATTAGGCAAACAGGTTGCAATATTCTAAAATCGATAAGTCAACTAAAAACTGCTATACAAACAACACTGTACAAATATAAATGTAGAATCCGCCCTGTTTATAGACAAACAGGTTACAAAATTATGAAATCGATGTGTCTACTACAATTATATTTGGATGTAAGTTTTCGTCAGGAAAATATCACAGGAGTTTGTTTTTTGCACTATCTGACGTGTTATCGTACGAAATACTCAGTAAGTTTCTAAATACTTGCGAGAAAAAAAATCGCTGGTGAATCGGTGGAGATCAAACCCATGACCTCCAGGTAACTAGCCTGGCGCCATAACTACTAGACTACCAAGCTTCTGCTTGGAGACTAGTGTTGAATCCTATACTCAAGTATCCGCTGGTGCTCAACACATGCTATTCAGTGGGAATTGAAATTTATTGTTCGATTTAATCGTAGTAAACATTGTTGCTAAATAATCTGTATTTAAGTGGATTCTGGTTCCTATGTGCATATTATAAGCGCTTTGTGATTGTGAGCAAAATTCACTTTATAAATGACCATTATTATTACCATAGAAGTAGAGCCAGAGATTTCAGAGAGCACTAGTCCTTCCACAGTGGTAAGCAAGTGAGAGCGGAAATAGTATAGTGGCAAGTTATTGATGGCAAAACAAGTGTAAATAATTAACTGTGTAGACCTGTACGTACGGATTTATATTCAAAATACAAAAAATAAATTAGAGAAAAACATAAATTTAATTCAACAAGGTGTTTTAATCGTTAACAGTAAAGTTCATACTATTAAAATTTTAAACATTTCTCTTTGTTGAAAACACTAAAAATTCCACTTTCCGAAGGCGCAATTAATTGAAGAAGTTGCGCACCACTAATAATTTGATGTCATACATCGACGTCTGTATGTCGTTACCTGTACGTACGGATTTATATTCAAAATACAAAAAAACAAATAAGAGAAAAACATAAATTTACTTCAACAAGGTGTTTTAATCGTTAACAGTAAACTTCATATTAATAAAATTTTAAACATTTCTGTTTGTTGAAAACACTAAAAATTCCACTTTTAGAAGGCGCAATTAATTGAAGAAGTTGCGCAACACTAATAATTTGATGTAATAAATCGACGTCTGTATGTCGTTACCTGTAGGTGCCAAGCATAACAATTGTTTTATAGGCCACATTTATATGCATAATTATTATCACGCTATACTTTTCAAGTAAACTGTCATGCTATTGGTAGGTCGGATTTAATGCTGGAAACGGTATAACCTTCTACTCGGTGCCTGGATCAAGAAACGCATCGATTGTAGATGTAGAGGAGACGACAAACGTTGGAGTAATTGGACGTTGGGTATTCCGAACCGACGTTGAGAAAGTCACTGAAAATGGTTGCACAGATAAAGGTATATTATATACAAATATATTCAATTCATGTTGTAGTGTAATTTTGATAAAAAAAAAAATTGTGCAAGTTCGCACTAAAAGAAGAAGAAGAAGAAGAAAAAAAACCCCCACAAGATAATATACGTAAGGTAAATGTAAAAAATCGAAACCTCTGGTCTCACAGGCAGGAGGGCCCGTCCTCTTCGCTTGGCGTTTTACCTTCCCAGCGTATAGCCTACTTCTGGGTAGAGAGAGACTAACGTAGATAACGTGCCTTGCCCAAGGGAAAAGCAGCTGCCACAGCAAGGGTTTCGAATCTCTGACCTCAAAGTTGAAAGTAGTGTCGGCCTACAAATCACGGGCTCAGTGAGTGCCCCACTTAAGGCTTGTGCGGGCCTTTAAAATTGCGCTGATCTAGCCTGCTTCATGGTTAAAGATATAGCTGTTAATAAGAGTTGTGTCTGAAAATGTCCTTTTCTAATCTAATAATATTATGTGGTTTATTGAAGAAGTATAGCCTATTTTTTACGTGATATAATTGTGTATGTGCAGCTTGCTTTCTCTTCTGTATAAAATTGTTTTTCTACATAATATACTGACAATGTTTCAATAGAAAAGAGTTCCATACTGGATTTAATATGTTGACACATTCTTCCTTCAGATAAAATTACTTCCACACTATAAAGAAGATTTCTACACACAGCAATAATGATGACGGTTATATCAATACTTGTAAGCCGAACTGTTTTTGATAAACGAATAAACTGTTATTAACTCAGTTGTTCATTGAATCTTATTTTAGTCACCGGGACGGTCACTGTGTTTCCATGTTCTGGATCGATGCTCGGCGGAGATCGTATTCTCATTCAAGGACCGTGTTTCCATATCGAACACAATATCACCTGTAAATTTATTAATCCCGACACTGGACCTGAAACTCAAGGAGTAGTTCTTGGCGCTTTAAAAGCTGAATGTGTGACGCCCATCTTATTTCAGACCGGAAAAATCAAGTTTTACGTGTCGATAGATGGCGGGCTAACGTTTGGATTCACGGGCGAGTTCACCATTAGTAAGAATTTATGTTTGTTATTTCCATAATTGCAGAGAGCCTATGCCTATTTATTCATTTCTCGGGTTCACTGAAACGCTTAACAAGACGCAAACTATAATTCTCATAGATTGTAGCGGCGTGTTGCTTATGATGGTAACATTTCTATATGTCACCACAACGCTTTGGTAAATGCTTTGTAAACTAAACTTAATGTAAACACCAATAATATATAATTGGACTAAACGTTGTATTACTTATAATACAAAAACTGAATTTAAATAAATTCTATTTTGTGTTTCAAGGTAACATAGACAATGTTGTGGCTCCAGTGACTCTCGAATATTATGACTTGTCACGTATCACTGTAACTTGGGATACCTCATTCACACAATACCAGTTTGTCAATATTGAGTTGTTTACATATTTGGAAAACTGGGAAACCTTGGATGTAACACTAGAGAGGCAGACTATAAAAGAGAAAGTAGACGGAGCATCTGGTGTAATAATGTTCAATCATAATGATGTACTAGTGGATTTTAACGATAACATTGGTATTATACGGGTTTCAAAGTGGGACAGCAATGGTGTCTTGTAAGTATTAGAATAACAATTATGTAATGTAAAAATAATACTAGGTAATATAGTACTTTATTATCATAAAATAAAATTCCAGTTAACATGGAATTGAAATATAAAATTGTGGTTATTAAAACTTATTTATAACATAGCATGTGTAGCATATATTATATAAGGTAAGTTACGGTTCAACTTTATTCATCCATGACATTGAAATTAAAAGTACCGTAGTTCGTTGCAAATACATCTTTCGATTTTTTATTCTCTGACGTGAGCTGAATTATACACAACATGTTGTTTGGTTTAAAATAAATACGGTATTTCACTAATATAGAGACTAAGCAGGTAAGAGTTTAGTATGAAAATTATCTGTTTTTGCCCGAAGAAAGTGACTAAAGCAGTAAGTAGTTAACAGTTACTATTACTACTAACAGCAACTACCCCGGCAGCAAAGCTGCCGTGGGCCACGGCTGCTGTCAAATGCCTTGAGTAGGGCAGTGCCTACAGGTTTTGTAATATATTATGTAGAGTATACCAGCATGCCTTTAGTCATGATTAGGCAAGAGATTTTTCTATAACTAGTTACGCAAATTAACTTCTTACAATATTTAGGAACCAGATGAAATTCTCTGAGATTAAATAAGAATTGTTTTGCTGACAATTCTAAAAATTGGTAATATATTTTGTTAATTTCTTTTTTTTATTAGGTAAACATATATTTGTTTTCAATAAATAGAAGATTGTTGTATTAGCAGGGGCAGATCCAGAGAATGTCTGACAGGGGGCGGGGCACAATATGATGTTCTCGCCGCCACGCCTACCTCAGCCCCACCGTGGTTGGTGTAAATAAGTGGCAAATAATCGAACTCTCCTTTCACCCCACTGCTGGATCACCAATGAACTCATGGGTACATTCCTTTTTTCCTTTTTCATCTTTTTAATTCAAATTTTTCTCCCTCTTTTTAATTTTTTTAGGCTTGACTGACTGGGGTTGGGGGAGACACGGGCCCTCATTCCCCCTCCCCACTGACCGCCACTGATTATGTTCTGTTAATGAGCACTTATACTTATTGTGTTCTGAAAGGTATGTACCCGGTGTTTGGAGTGACGTTTTTGATCTAGGCTGGCTGCATGAAGCTCAGAATAGTTTCTCTTTCGATACTTGGTGTTATGAGTGGGGATTACTGGACGACAGCCTTGGCAACTTCCTCGGTGATACACGATCATGCCCCTGTACCTTGCAGCAGGCGTTAGCCGACATAAGTCGATACACCTTACACTCGGCCTGTGATCTTCCAAGCAATTATGTTTACGGTTGTGAAGCGCTCGATTACATTCCACAATGCGTTCGAGCAAATACACCAAGGTTTGTAACATCTCGTTGTCATTCATTATTGTTATTTATTGCAGAGGTAGCGCTAACAGGGCCAAGGTGCGTCAGAGAGAGAAAACAATTTGATGTATACAGATCAGAATCAGAATCGTATTTTATTTGTCCTTTCGGAAATTACCATGCAACACAATTGCTCTTGTTAATCAAACATAAAGCAAAATGAGTTGAACAATCTTCTACACATTGAGTTTCTAAGGCGCCGTCTAGATCTTAAATAATTGTATTCCGTGTAGAGTGGGTGGTTGTCGTCATTTATGATGGCGGTTGTCTTTGCGAAATTATACGGAGCGCATCGGAAACACTGTCCGAATTTTGTTGTGGATCCGATATGAATGCACATTTACTAGAGACGCAGATGCTCAGCGGTTACGTTTCTCCGCCTCTCAACCTTGATGTCGGGGGTTCGAACCTTTGATGTGCATTTGCATTTGCTTGTGCTTGGACTAGGAAATTCATAACTGGGGAAGTTGTGGACAGAAACTGGCCACCATTCCACCCGTCGAGGCTTAGTTCAATGGGCTCAAAGCTAATTCATTTACGTTCAGTAATGCACTGAAACTACATTTACCTTTTTTACATTTAAAACCCTGGTTTCCATAGACTCGCTACACAGTCACAACAGCGTTTTTACTGCAATTCTTGCACTGCGTTCCTGTCCCCGACGCAATCGAAAAGGCTCCATGATTCAACTGACCAATCAGGAGTCGGCAACAGTGTGTACCGATTTTTATGGAAACCAAGCTTTAAATCGGTAAATTGTTATAGATAGTCATACTAGTCGTTAGTATACGTTTACCCCGCAGTGAGTCAGGTAGTGGATTAGAATGTTGTTACGGACCTGCTGGTGAACTACTCAACATACAAGATTACATGTATGCTGGCTTTTCTCATCGCCGCCATTACAAAGCCATGACCCCACACGGAGTATCTGGGCAAGTGCCTTACTTGTCCCACTTTGCAGCTGATATTCTACCATATCGATATTCCTGCTTTTATTCGCAACAAGAATATTGTACAAGTTTTAAAATTAGGCGCCCTTCGGATGACTGCACAGGTTATGTGCCACCGCGAATAGGTAAGCTAGTTGTATGCAACGTGATTGCTTGTTATTGATCTATGGTTAGAAAATAAATGAATAAATACTATTGAAAATAAATGTATTTAATCTTCCCTTATTTTCACAATGTTAAACAAAAATATATGATATAAAGTTTCAAATATTGTAAAAAAATGTGTTGAGACATATTCAATGTATAAATATAACGCACAATAATATTTAATATAATTAATTGTACACATTATTTACATTGCATACTTGTTATGGAAAAAAAACATTTTTTATTTCATACCTTTGTGTATTTACTTGAGGTGGTGGTAATGGTGATCCACATATACGCACACTCGACGGCATCTCTTACACGTTTAACGGGCACGGCGAATACACCTTGGTTGAAGCACTTAACGGACGGTTCGTTATGCAAAGTCGGACAGAACCTATTACTGGTAAGCGCCATGATAGCAATCACGTGTTTATTTCTGAAAGTGTGTATTTTTGTAAAAAAAGCTAACTGCTGGTTTAGAAACACAAAAAAAGGTAACAATGGTTTCGTGAGCCTTTACGTGATTGAGTTCCTAGCCCACGCTTCGAGCGCTTTGAGAATTTAGTGTAAAGTGCTATATAATCCATGAATCCATGGAACCATTAATAATTTTATTATTATATTAGAGGTGTGATATGCCTGTAACACGTTCGAAATTGTGTCTACAAACGCTAAATTTGACAAAATATCATCAATCAATATCAGGTAAAACACAATTAATCTAAAAAATATCATTTCAGTAAGAAATGCCATTTTTAGTGAGAAAATCTAATGTTATGATGCTTACAATATTAATAGAAAATGTACAAAAGAAATTCCAAAGACTGCATATATGTGTTTAATAAGGAACTAACGTTCGCTTTTTTAAAGATTATATTATTATGATTATAAATAGTATATAGCCTACTAGTAGGAATGAGAAGGAAAACTTTTTTGCCATAAATTACGAAAAGAAGAACAATTCGGCGAAAGACATAGCAAGAAAAGAGTGAGTGGATGTCATAATTGAATTATTTTAAGAAGCTTCGAAAAAAAAAAACACCGATAGGGTGATTTTGTGTTGCTCAAGAATGAAAAAAATAAGTAGAATGTGTAAAACTAAAATACCAAAGTTGAGGGGAAGTGTATTCAAGCCACGAGAGGAATATACCATGACGCTGCATGCGTAATCCATAATAGACATTTTGTGAAGAAATGTATGCAATGGAAAGTGCTTCATGGGTTAGACATACATTACAATAGAGTACACTAAAAGGGGATTTTACGCAATATTGTAGATTCGTATCTTGGAAAAACTGGTGGTGCTCATAGGCTTTCCGCTAAGCCCCGCCTTTGGGTACGGTTGCTAAGAACTTACGAAATGATAGTGTTAAAACGTAAGTGAACACGTGCGTTTGTGCGAAAACATGTGTGCTGGCTTGTTAATGTTAAACACGCGCATATTTTTGGCGCTGTTCTGATTGGTTAGTTGCTAAGTTTGATTGACACTCCGGAAAGTACTTTGAATATATAAAGGCCGAGAATCGAACATTTTAAATCATACGCATGTGCAGTTTAATTTTCATCACGAGACTCCCAATTGCGCATCCATATAGGTAAACACTTGTGATTCGCTCGAATAAATTCGCCTAGTGGGAAAACGGCAATAACAATTACAAGATGCTTTATAGATCATAGTTTTTGATGGAATTTGATAAAAGTAGATGGGAGAAATAATGCAAAAGACATTAACAGAAATATTCATAATTTCTCATTCGTGAGTGACCAATATAATATTGTGAGCAGGGTCTATTTACTTATTGTATTGTTATTTTAGGCGCTGAAAATTAGAAGACATTAAATGGATATTGGAGACATGGTTTCTTTAAGTAACTATATCTCCTACACTGCCATTTAGAAAAGTGCGATTATACTTTAAATAATATATACTTATCTACAGCACTTTTATACTTTACTTTTATACAATAGGAACATATGCATCTCGTTTCACCGCAATAGCTGCAGAATTTAATGGAACTGATAGTGTTCACATTGGCCTAAGTGAACGTCGAGGACTTGACGTTAGAATTAAATCCGAGAGAGGATGGCAATTGATCGACTTTGAATGTGATCTTTCAGACTTTTGGGATTTTAACGGTAGGAAATATTAAAGTAGATCTCTTAATTAATGACATGCGATTTTTCTGTGGATTTTGAGTGGTACCAACGCTATAAGAAAAGAATAGGCTAGTATTTAAATATTATTTTATCCTTATGTTATTCAAACACTGGAATAAAGTGTATTTCTAGACTAATACAAAATCGATACACACTGCTACATTCTTTTCTTTTAATAAAATTCTAGTTAACTGTTATTTATGTACAATGTTTCAATATTCATGTTTAAACAAATGCACGACGATGTACCAAACAGTTAATCTCACAAAGTCCATAATTATAAACACAATGCAGTCTCACAAATTTCATACACAATTAATATTCTAATAAGGTTTATTTTCATGCTCAGGAATGTCAGTATATAAACCAAAAGGCACCGGAGGAGTCCGTATAACCGTTGTGTTCGATGCTGGCATTGCATTCACCATTGGAGAGGCCAATGACGTAATGTCTATAATATTTTTGGGTTCTGAAACGATGAAAGGCAACACAAGAGGCCTCTTAGGAACGTGGAATGACGATTGGAACGATGATTTTTTGACACCTAATGGATTTACACTTCACAGAAATGCAACTCTACCGGAGATACACTTCAACTTTGGAGAATTATGTAAGATCAAAGACCAGTACATCCAAACGAAATAAAATTGCTACACTCGTAAATTATTTTAATTACCTATAATTATTATTTTTTTTCTTAATTTCTAAGAATCCTTTTTGTCAAATCGTTTGGTGGTACATCTTTCTATTAATAATATAATAATTGTTCCTACAAATACATAATTAAGTCTGAATTTCATTTATTTCTCTAGGGCGAATTGATCCAGAAAATTCCTTATTTTACTATGAGCCTGGAAAAGACAACAACGATTACAGTGATTCTACATTTATACCGATATTTGACCCTCCAAACAACGTCAATGTTGACGAAGTTCAACTGGTTTGTGGTGATATCTTTGAGTGTATTTTTGACTATCAGGTCACTGAAAATCCAGCTATTGCTAAGGGTACACGAACAAGCGTCGATGAACTGGTTGATGTCGTTGATTCATGTGCACCAGGTAAGTTTCTGGATAAACGGCTTACGAGTCAATAATTTAATCATAGTTTAAACCATAGTAAGATGATTGTTTGACTTTATATTAGGTTGGTTTTAGCATCTCAATCCGTCTGGTTAATATTATGCTTAGAGGCTCATACGAAAGACAATATACTTCTTCTGTTTATTTCCATGGAAGATGCTAATGCTAAATAATTTAATAATTATATAACAATCAAATAGACGTAATATAGCTACTCGTTATTATCTAAACTAATCTTTTTTTTTAAATATCAGTTCTTATACCAATCATTTTACCACACACTTTAACCGATGCCGTTGAACACATAAAATACAATGGTAGTCAATAATGTTATATGGATAGCTCTAAATTGGTTTCTGATGAAGTTCAAATAAACGACAATGATAATGACGTTATTTAGACTTTTTAGGGAAATTGCTTAAGTTTTTTTTACAGCTCAATTATTTATTATTAGTAATTTATTATCTATCTAAAAACAATTTTTTAAACAACGTGGCTATGTAATATGTTTTCAGAATGTTTAATACCAAATACATTAGCACATAATGATTTAAAATTACATTTTTTGGCACATAGTTGTAGCGTGTCCTTTTGTTTCTGCGCCCATTAATGGCACCAAGAATGGTGCTTTGAATGTTGAAGGAAGTCATCTGATATTCTCCTGTGACCATGGATTTGATCTTCTTGGAAGTGACCGCATCGTGTGCGAAGCAAACGGGATTTGGTCCAACAACCCACCAGTCTGTCAAAGTACGTTCATATTATGCAAATTTAACTTTCATCTAAAGTTTTGATTTCATTGACAGCATTTATGTATAGGTATGTAATTCGAAAGGAACAATCCATTGAACGAAACAATTATAAAACAATAAGTAATAAAATTGGGCAGATAGTTTTTATATTAAAGTACAAAGTAAAACATTATAATGTATATAAAAAGTTTTAAAAACTTAAAAGAAAAAGAAAAAACACGATTTAGAGGCCTAATCTTGATCGCGAAGTGAGTTAAATAGTAGTTTATGACCAGTGTGTTTACTGTTTAGTGGTCTAGTGTCTTTTCTTATTTCTAGTTAAATATTCAAAGGACTAACAACCATGCATTTTAATAATCGACAAAGTTTGGAATTTTAATAAACATTTTACAATGACTTCTGTCCTATGTGTAATTTTCATTTTCACTATCTAGGGATACTAACATGTTTAGTAGGTGCTCAGGCTGTCAGAATAAAAGAAAAAAACAATCGCAAGTACTGTAGTTACCCTCTATCTACAAATTGGGTAACTTGTAATGAGCATTCTGGCAACGCTTGTGCAAGATGTTGTGCGCATGTGTATAGGACAGTAGTCGAATAAAGACACATGTACTGCAACTGTTGTTATTGGTGGTCTTTATTAATAACTGTGGTTCAAACAACATCACATTGGCGACGAGGCTAGGATCGTGAAAGATGGAACACACATTGGCAACCTTTCCTACATTTAAAATAAAAAATTCGGGTGATGATGCCCAAGATTTTGAAAATATGCTGGACGGCTCGAGAATTTTTTCACAGCCATGAATATCAAGGATGATAAACGGAAACGTGCACTACTGCTCCACTATTCAGGTGAAAGAGTGTATGATATTTTCAACACGCTTGAAAATACAGGTAATACCTATGACGAAGCCAAGCAGGCAATACATAAGTACTTGGAACCCCAGCAAAGTATCCCGTTTGCCGTAAACACCTTTCGTCAGATAAAACAAAGTACTGCCGAGTCAATCTATGCCTATGTGACGCGTTTACGTCAGGCGGCGAAACCATGTTCGTTCGCGGATGTGGATGGCGAAATCAAGATGCAAGTAATATCGCATTGTTGCTCGCCTAAATTAAGACGTGGTGCTCTGAGAGATCCAACGCTAACGCTACGAAAAATATTAGAGTTTGGTAGAACATTGGAAGCGTCAAATAAACAGGCGACTGAAATTGAGAGCAAGGGAAATAATACCCATATTCGGTATGATGATGTGAATCATTCCACAACAACCAAGCAGAGCCAGAGGCCACGAGGAGGTAAGCCTAGCCCTAGGCACAGGCCTAGCTACCCTAATAAGGCAACTAAAACTCACAATACCTGTTATAGATGTGGTGGAAACTATCCACACGCTGGTCCCTGCCCAGCCATGGGGAAATTTTGTAGCTCATGGCAGAAACCCAATCACTTTGCGTGTGTGTCGAACACGTAGCGATCATTCATCATCAAAGCCACGTAGATCTGCTACACATAAGAAAGCAGTAAGTGCTATAAACACGGATGCTCCGAAAATTGAGTCGTCAGAGGACGAATATTCATTCTCGTTAAAGAATACAATGATAAACAAACGCAAGCTACCGACAGCAACATTAAAGTTGAATTAAAATTGCTTATTGACAGTGGATCAACAGTTAACATTATACCCCAAGATGTAGCAACAAAACTTGCAGTTGACATTCGCAAAACAAACACGAAAATATATCCGTACGCCGCATACACACCCATTGGTAAATTTAGCGCAGTGGTGGAGTCAAGCAACAAGTTTGTCGTTGCAGATTTTCTCGTTGTGCGGAGTGGTCCAGTTCCCATCAACGGATATACCACAGGGGTGGAGCTTGGAATTGTCAATATCACGTGTAATATTCCACAACAGCCCATGACAGATATTGCTGAGAAATACACTGACGTGTTTAAAAGGGCTTGGCCAGATGAAAAATGGCACAGTCAAGTTGCACATCGATCCTACAGTTCAACCTGTCAACCAAGTCCACCGACGCATACCATTTCACCAAAGACCCATAGTTGAACAATGCATAGATCAAATGCTGAAAGATGGTGTCATTGAACCTCCACCTGGACCGCACACATAGATCAATCCTATAGTTCTGGTTCCCAAGAGTAATAATAAAACTGGAATGGTCGTGGACATGCGGGATGCTAACAAAGCCATTGGACGCGAACGGCACCTAACACCTACACTGGACGACATTATTTGCAAATTGACAGGCGCCACAGTTTTCAGCAAAATTGATATGAATAAGGGATACCAACAGCTACTTTTGCATCCCGATTCACGAAATATTAGTACATTTTCCAGACAAAGGCATTTTTCGATATAAGCGTCTGTTTTATGGAGTCAATGCAGCCCATCAAATTTTTAATAAAAAGGTCAAGAATATGCTTAGTGGCATACTGAACCAAATTAACATAAGTGATGACATTATAATATTTGGTAAAGACACTAGTGAGCATGATAAAGCATTAAATGATGTGTTCAAATGTCTGAGAGAATCTAATGTCACAGTTAACAAAGATAAATGTGAATTTTACAAATCCAGTATTACATTCCTTGGTATGGTGTTTTCCAAAGATGGATTTCCCCTGACCCAAAAAAGGTAACTTCAATTAAGGCTCTAAAAGCGCCCGAGTCTGTAGCAGAGTTGCGCTCCCTTTTTGGTATGGTTAATTTCCTAAGCAGGTTCATACCCAACTACGCAACAATAACTGCGCCAATGCGTGAATTGCTCCGAAGCGACAGCAAATTTGAATGGGGAGAGGCGCAAAGCACTGCTCTCGACATGCTTAAAGGTAAGCTGAATTCCGATTATGTCATGGCATATTTTGATCCTACACAAGCCACAGAGCTTTATGTAGATGCCAGTCCAGTAGGTTTGGCTGGAATCTTAATGCAAAACAACAAAGTTGTTTTTTGTGGTAATATGTCACTAACAGCCACTGAGAAAAGATACTCCCAAATTGAAAGGGAAGCCCTAACTATTGCATGGGCGTGCAACTACTTTCGGCTCTTCTTAGTAGGCAAACCCTTTAAGGTCTTTACCGACCACAAACCTCTACTTTCACTTTTCAATAACCCACGGTCTAAACCCTCACTTCGAATCGAAAATTGGATATTAATACTACAGATGTTCCAATTTGAGGTATGATTTCAGAGAGGTTCAGCTAACCCTGCTGACTATATTGCACGATACACATTAAGTAAGTGTAATGTAGTTAACAACTGTATTTCTGATAGTGCAACAGCATATATTAACATGTGTATTGAACATGCTAAACCTAATGCAATGTCTATTGCTGATATTCAATTAGCAACTCAATCAGATCAGACAATTCAGTGTATTTTGAAATTTATGTCTACTGGTAATTGGGATATGGCACAGTTAACGCCCGAAGACCTAACCGATGTTGACCTAGATGACCTTCGGTCATATATGAATGCGAAAGATGACATAAGTTGCTCAGACGATGGCAAGATATTGTTAAGAGTTAAAAATATCATTGTTCCCCGTAGTTTAAGACGCAAGATTGTTGACCTGGCCCACGAAGGCCACCAGGGGATAGCCAAAACCAAAAGCCTATTGCGTACCAAGGTCTGGTTCCCTAAGTTAGACACATTATGTGATACAGTTGTAAAACAGTGCATCCAGTGTCAGGCTGCAACCCCTCAGTCAGTAAGGACCCCGCTTAAAATGTCAGAGTTACCACAAGCTAGATGGGAAAATGTCAGTATTGACTTTTGTCATGTTAAAAATGAATATTTGATGGTTATCATTGATGATTACTCACGGTTTCCTGTTGTCGAATTGCTAGCGTCAACCTCAGCAAATGCTGTAATCCCAAAACTTGACAAAATTTTCAGCATGCTAGGGATTCCTAAGGTTGTCCGGTCAGATAATGGCCCTCCTTTCAACAGTGAAGCATTTAATAAATTTTCTAAATATCTTGGTTTTCATCACAGGAAAGTCACACCATTGTGGCCTGAGGCCAATGGTGAAGTTGAGCGCTTTATGCGTACGTTCAAAAAGGTACTATATACTTCTGACCACTGGAAACAGGATATGTATGCATTTTTAAGAAATTATCGGGCAACCCCACACTCTACAACAGGCGTCACACCAGCACATGCCCTCTTTGGCATGGATCTTAACATTAGGTTTCCATCCTCTAGAAGGGAGTAAGGTGATGAGTCAATAAGACAAAAAGTTAATCAGAACAAAATTAAGATGAAACAGAATGCAGAGAAACGCCGTTGCATACAAAATTGTAATAGGGGATGTAATTTTGGTGAAGCAAGAAAAAGGGGATAAGTTCACCACACCCTTCTCCAGGACCCCCTTAATTGTTGTAAATAGGAACCACGATATGATTACAGCTAAACACCCAAATGGTCATACAATTACAAGGAATTGGTCACACTTTAAAATAGGGCACACATAAACCCTAGGGAAGTTCGTAATGATAATATTATCATAGATGGGCAAGTCTCAGCCCGCCAACAAACACGTGAATCTTGCAGGCAAGCAAGACGCCCCCAGAGGCTGATCGAAGAGTAATGCTGTGCATTACTGTTAAAGTTGAAAATGTTTTTAGTAACTTCTTGTGTTATATTGTGTTCGCAGTTGTCTTAATAATGTTGAAACAATAATTCATCTTTTTGTAATAGTTAACACTTTAAATCTAATAGGAGGGAGATGTAGTATCCTCTATCTACAAATTGGGTAACTTGTAATGTGCATTCTGGCAACGCTTGTGCAAGATGTTGTGCGCATGTGTATAGGACAGTAGTTGGAGAAAATGGCGAATAAAGACACATGTACTGCAACTGTTGTTATTGGTGATCTTTATTAATAACTGTGGTTCAAACAACATCACAAGTACGTAATGCTTTCCTCTGAAGAATCTGAAGATCGTTAGTTAAATCATTATTTTTTCGGAATATTTTGTAGGTTTCTGTGACAAAGATTGCTTGAATGGGGGAACGTGTAAAGTCAACAATGATTCTACTAGTGTCTGTCAGTGTCCTTATGGTTTTGTGGGGCCAACCTGCAACAGAAGTAAGTTATTTATCGCTATGCAAGTCTTCACAACGTCATGTGCTAAGTCATCCTCTGTATTTTTTTTTCATTTATATTGACAAACTACATCATATTTCTTTGAAAAAAAAAATTATCTCCTTGGTGAATTTGGTATTTTATGAATTGAATGTAAGAAGTAAAAAATTATAGTCCTTTCACTCAATAAACGAACTAAAATTAAAGAAAGAATGTTTGAGAAAAAAAACCTGTTGTGTCTCGTTTCCATCGAGATCTGATTTACTCGATCACCATTTTGATAATCTACCAACTAAATTACGAGACCATTTTTAAAGTTATTTTGTAATATACATTAATTTATATTTTTTTAAATATCACATGGATTTCTAATCACATTTTATTTATCACCAGTTAAGGTGTTTATACTATCATTTATTACTAAACAAAGTGTATATTATTTCACCTGCTATAACTCGAATGTGCCTATTCTTGAGAATTGATCTAGGGTGCACCCACTAACAATCTCAGAATTGCTGTATAATCAAACATGCAATTATATTATTAATATTATTATTATTATTATTATTATTATTGTAGTGTTGAATCGATTAAATTTGTGTTTAATATTATACGTTATTTCTGTTTCATTACTTCATTATTTGAATAAAAATGTTTAATATTATTAAAATAATTTATAACTTGTTTTATTCTATTTAGTTGCTGTATACTGTCCCTGTGCTCTACCGTAAGGAACGGTAACTTTCATCGTGTCAGACATTATTGTTAAAGACTGAAGAACACGAAATGTCTTGTATTGTTTTGCCAACATTATACTTTATAGATTAATACTCCTTGTAGCAGAAAATACATGGATGGTTTTAGCAAAGGTATTGCGTTTTAAGATTTGTATAGATTTTTACATATTAAATAACATTTTATTATTATTATTATTATTATTATTATTATTATGCAAAACAGTTTATTATAATATGTAAATGTTGGTCCTTGTGGCCAATTGAGTTTTTTTAACAATCATTTTCTGTACTCGTTTTACTTATACTATTGGACATAGCGAGTCGTGGCGTTTTTTTCTCCATAGAAACATCGGTCGAGGACTGTCGGGTTCAGTAAGTGTCCGGCTTTAGAAAGTAAAACGTAATGACGTCATATTATGTTAACTGCCCGTGTTTTAACGTTCTCTCTCATCGACAGAATCGTTCAGTTAAGACTAGGTTGAAGTAATATTTGTCTATTTCGATCAGCACAACATAATAATAAACATTCAGACCTCTGTACTAAAATGATAACAATGTGCATGCTTTAGACGATTCTGTTCAATGTGTCCTCTTGTTATATTCATAGTTGCAGTCATTTTATCTGTTTGGTTGAATTTTAAATGCATGTATATCATTGTGTTCAACACAGTATTTTATGTTTACTTTATAAGAAACATTTATTAAGAAACTAAATAAACAAGACGAACAAGAATTACAGATAGTGTATTAGGAGTACAGTCGCCCAGTTCTGTTCTGTTTCATTTAAACTTTAAATAATCTATAATTGATGATCTTTAGAATAAAATAAGACAAACTAAAATTATACACTGTTATGCGTGTTATTTACGACTGCACATAGAGTGACTGTAATTCAATGCTTGAAAGCCAAAACCTAAAAACTCTACAAATGCAGATAAAGGATATAATAACCCTTGCATATTCCGAACACGAAGCAGATATCATCAAGCACCCACGAAAATCAATATTGTTTGGTAACAATTCAACATGGATCAAGAAAAACTCGGATGACATGTTTGACGTTACTATGGGAAGCTTCGACGGGGCCGAAATATGCGTCCTCTCCTCCCTTATCGCAATACTCGGCAAAACCAACGTCGGTCTCTACCGAGATGATGGCCTCGCCGTCAAGAACAGTTTATCACCAAGGCAATGCGACAAAATGAAGAAAAATATTATATCCATCTTCCACGCATTCGACCTCCGTATCACCATACAGGGGAACATCCACACCACCAACTTCCTTGATGTCACACTCAGCCTAAAAAACGGGTCCTTAAAGCCTTACAGCAAACCAAACAACCAACTACTCTACGTCAACACCAAATCCAACCATCCCCCATCTATCCTGAAACCAATTCCCGCATCCATTAACAGACGCATATCCAGTATATCGGATTCCAGTGAATCATTTCATCAGGCCGCCCCTGACTACGAACAAGCTCTGCAAAACAGCGGATTCCAGAGCACAAAAATGGAATACCAGCTCTTGTTTCCATTTCCTCTTTGCGGTGTATTATAAACTCAATAGGCAGTAATTAAAACACAATTAACGGTGATTGAACTCCGGACTTTTATTTCTTTCCTGGTTCTCGTGGTCATGGAGTAGTTACATCCCATACACATAGAAGGGCGGTACACACAAAATGAGGGGACACACCAACACCCCCACTTCACGTCATATTATCAAACAAAAATTTAACACAATTTAACCCAAAAACTTCAAAAACTACTGCATTTATAAAACATACTGCACCAACTGACTACTCGCCAAACAGAAATCTAAATTTCTGAATCTTAAATTTTGTAGCTGCTTTAGTCAAAATGTCAGCCACCATATCGTCTGTTGGGCAGAACTTAAGCTCTATTTTCCCCTCAATTAGGGCTTCCCTTATGAAATGGTGTTTTATGTCGATGTGCTTAGACCTTTGCCTTTGAACAGAGTTTTTACATAAGGCTATGGCCCCTTGATTGTCACAATGAATGTGAGCACATTAAAAATATATGATACCATTTAGAAACTATAGTAAGTAAAGTGCCTCTTGTGTTGTAGCACTTAGATCCATATACTCAGATTCACAAGTTGATAATGCTACAATGGGTTGTCTCTTGGTTTTCCATGATATCGGAGCACTATTTTCATTTAAGCTAAAGCTGTAGCCAGTTGTACTTTTTCTATCCTCAGAGCTGGCCCAGTCAGAGTCACAATATGCTATTAGTTTCATAGGATGAGTCACATTTCTAGTGTAAGTCAGTTTATGATTGATAATACCCTTCAAATACCTTAGAACATGTTTTGCTGTGACCAAATCCTCTATTTTTGGTTCAGATAAATTTTTGGATAGTTTGCTGACAACCCATGAAATATCTGGTCTATATGTTGCAAGATAAATCAGATTTCCAACTAATTCTCTATACCTATTAAAATCTACCTTTTTCACTACTAATTACATTACCCAATTTTATTTCACATGGTGTTGACCTGGCTTTGCAGTCTGACATAGAGAATTTCTCAAGCATTTTCTGAGTGTAGCGTGATTGGTTCATTGATATTTTACCATCTACATGTTCAAAATCAATTCCTAAAAAGAAACGGATTACACCAAGGTCTTTCATTTTGAACTGTTTTTCCATACTTGTTTCAAATCAAATTCATGTAGAATGTTCTCATTACTAGCTACAACCAATATGTCATCAACCCATATTATAACAATCATCAAATTACCCTCATTTTTCTTAACATATACACAGTGATCTACTGGATTTCTTTTGAACCCATTACTCTCCAAGTGACTGTGCAACAAGAGGTTCCAATTTCTACCATACTGTTTAAGACCGTATATGGACTTTTTCAATTTAAAGACTAAATCATCACCATTTTCCGATTTAATTTCATACCCCTCTGGCTGTTTTAGGTAGATTTCAGTATCAATATACGCATTTAGGTATGCTGATTTTACATCAATTTGGTGTACAGTGAGGTTTTGCTGTGCAGCAACTTGCATCAATATTCTAATGGAGGACATATTGGCTGTAGGTGAGAATGTGTCATGGTAATCAATACCTTCTATTTGACTAAATCCTTTTGCAACATATCTTGCTTTGTATGTCTGGTTACCTTCAGCCAATTCCTTAATGGCGAATACCACTTATCCCCCACTAAATTTTTACCCTCTGGTAATCTGACTACTTCGAATGTGTTGTTATCTTTAAATGACATTATTTCATTATCCATTGCCTTTTTCCACCTATCTGAGTTTTGGGAGTGGACAGCCTCATTGTAAGTTAAAGGTATGGTTTGACATGAAACTTTATAGACTGAACCATCATCACTGTTTAGTCCCATTTCACAATCTTTTAAGTAGTTGGGGTACTTTCGGTTCCGCTGGGGTATCTTCTGTCAATTTCAGAGTTATCATTTCCTTTATTTTCATTTCTGTTCTCAAAGTTATCATTGTCTTTAATTTTGGGTGTTTCATTTTCTACTGCACTTTCAATCATTTTTGGTTCCTCTAAATCACCATTTATGTTTGGGGGGTTTTCATCTGTTATGGGTTCCTCTTTACTTTCACCATTTTCTAAACTTTCACAAACTGTTTCATCACCTTCATCTGTCTGTGTGTGCTGATCTGTTAATTGGCTTTGTGTAGGGATAGAAGTAATTTTTATCAATCTAAACTTCTGGACTCTCCTATTGTTTGGATCATATACCAAATAGGCTGGGCTGTAAGAATCATATCCCAAAAACACACCACGTTTGCATTTAGGGTCTAATTTCTTTGATTCATGTAAGTAGCCATAACATGCAGTTCCAAAAACATGCATTTTAGCCAAATTTGGTTTGCTTCCTGTAATAGCTTCAAATGGGGTTTTGTTTAATCGTTGTGAATAACATCGGTTCCTGATATAGGCTGCAGCTTTTACTGCATAGGTCCATAGGTGTTTAGGCAAAGAAGATTCCAACAAGAGGCATCTACCCATTTCGAAAAGCGTGCGCCAATTGCGCTTAGATGTCTCATTTTGATGGGGTGAGTTTGGTGATGAAAATTCATGTTTGATACATTGATCCCTCATTAGTGTTTTGAAGGCTTGGCTAATGTACTCCCCGCCATTGTCTGTTCTCATACGTTTCACCTTACCTATCGGGCCACAATCTGCTAAAAACTGTTTAGCAGCTGTTGCAGCATCACTTTTAGATCTAAAAAAATAAACAAAGGTAAAGCCAGAAGAGTCATCAGTGAAGGAGATTGCATAGTTAAAGTTTTCTTTGGCTGTTGGGGATATTGGACCTGCAAGATCTGAGTGTATTAGTTTTAATGGGCTGTTAGCCTTTGCATCAGCCTCCCTCCTCCTTGTATTAACAAATTTCCCTTCAATGCATGTGTCACATGTTTTGTTGCAATGACCATTATTGATTTCCATGCCATTTACTACATTTTCTAATTTTCTAACATCTTCAAAATTACAACGCCCAAGAACTCTATGCCAATAATTCAGATTTTTAACAAGACTTACTTTTTATCCATTTCATTATTGGCAGTATAGACAGTAGTTGGTAAGTAATAATTCTCCTCTGAAACCTTTTTCCTGCTTTTGTGATGGTGTTTTCATCTTCACTGAATATCACTGTTGCACCAGATCTCGTCGCTGCTCTTACGCTCATAATGTCGTGTGGATAGGTTTGTATATACAGGGCACTCTTCAACACCGTTTCCACTTCCTTGTTATCTTCATCCAATAGTATTATGCGTGCATTTCCTCTCTTCACTGCAACACCATTTGTTCTATTACCGTCCGCTAGTTCAATACTGTGAGTGATACTTTCAAAATTCTGATCAAAGCTTAAGAATTTGTCTTCATCAGTAACAACATTTGAAGTACAACCTGTGTCAACAAGAATACCTTCGAGTTGAATAGCGCTTTCTGATGCTTGGAAGAAAAACGAGTGTTCAACTTCTTCGGTGCCATCCTCTGCTTTCTTAATTTTGTCATTAGGCTTGTGTCTGAAGCAATCTTTGTCTAGGTGATTTCCCTTTTTGTGGTATTTGCATTTTACTCTAGTGCAATCCTTCACTAGGTGATTAAGGGAACCACACTCATAACAACTTCTCGGACTGAATGTTCCTACTTTCATTACCCGGTCATTGGATTTTGGATGGTTTAGTTTCTCTGACTCTGCAAACTTTCTCAAAGCTGATTTGAATTCAGAGAATGACATTTCCTTTTCTTGGGTGTTTACAAATATCTTAAATGGTATATAAGCGTCTGGTAACCCCTTCATGACCGTCGCGATCAAGAGTGCTTCACTGGGCTTTTCTTTTGCTCTCTGCAAGGAAGTAATTATCGTTTCTGCTCTACTGATGTATGTTGTAAAATCATCATCTGCCATTTCCAGGGTTGTGAGATCAGTATAGCTGTACAACTTTAGGCTTAGATTTACTTGCATACTCATTTCTTTTGCATAGAGCATTCCTACCGTTATCCTTGGCTTCATTTATTACTAGTGACAATGACTTGTCATCCAGGAAATGAATCAGTTCGGAAAACGCTTTCTCATTTACGGCAGTGTCCTCTGGTGTAGCCGGTTCCGGTTGTGGGGATGTGATCGTTGTTTTCAACGGCGGCTTCAATGTGTTCATGTAGCCTAAGAATTTGGCTTCCCATAATTCGTATTGTTCTTCTTCTCCGTTGAACACCAGTCGCTGAAATCTGCTGGGCCCCTAACCTGTTTTTTCCATGTCCTCTTTGTGGTGTATTATAAACTCAATAGGCAGTAATTAAAAACACAATAAACGTGATTGAACTCCGGACTTTTATTTCTCTCCTGGTTCTCGTGGTCATGGTGTAGTTACACATAGAGGGCGGTACACACAAAATGAGGTGACACACCAACACCAGCCTCCACAGCCAAAATCCCAAAAGAGAAATAGAAGCAGACAAATAATCTGGTACAACCCACCATTCAGCAAAGGAGTTAAAACCAACATCGGAAATTCATTCCTTAACCTCGTAAAGAAACATTTTCCGAGTGGCAACATTTTGCACAAGCTGTTCAACAAGAACAAAGTTAAAGTCAGCTATAGCTGCTCAAGAAACATTTATATACATACACACATACATTTTATATATATATATCTGTCTCTTATACACATCTAGATGTGTATAAGAGA
>NW_022701523.1:549474-551341 GCF_011630105.1 Anneissia japonica
TGTATAGAAGTGGGGTCGCCACTTACAGAATTATAAAACGAATGTAACAGTACAGACGGGTTACATGATAAAAAGATAATACACATTTTGAAAATGTATTAAATATCATTGCACTTACTTTGCAAGAAGAGAATACAAGTACGGAAAAATATAATATATAACGATGGTAATATATATTTTTAAGTAGCAGTTCAAATACATTTCTGGAAAATGTAACCGGAGGCACTTCTGGTGGAAAAACGTTAACGAAATCATTATATAATGATACGATTGACAAATCCATGTTTGCAAATATTAACCTTGGAAAAGGAAACATCCAAAACACTAATAATACAATGTCTGCGATTAGGAAATTTAAACCTAAAAAAAAAAAACTAAATTACATTTGAAATACAGTAGTTATGTATACATTAAAAAGAAATATTAAGTTAAGGTATTTTCTTCTGACAAAGAGATTGGATTTCAGATTAATATCGATAAGGAAATTCAGGTGGTCAATATGTTCAGGACCGACGTAGCGCAAGAATTTATGATGTACTATAGCATATACCTGTGCTCCGCACGGTGTTGAATGAATGGTGAAAGGTGGCGATGTAAATTGTTGAATATGGGAAGCCGTTAGCATGTTATTATTTTTTCTAAATGACGTCTTTATAGACAATATCTTTGTAGATGAATGTCTTTCCTGAATAGAACTTGTGAGGAATTATTTCCAGTTTGATGAAGGGCGGATGCCAATGCTACTACATAACTTGGTGGTTATTCCAGTTATACATTCTTGGTAAGGTTATATATAGTACAAATAAAATAAAATGATAATTGCCTAAGTAATTAAAACAATATATAAAAAAGGTAAAAAATGGGCCTGGGACACAGGCGAACTTACCACGTAGGCCTACGCCTAATTACTGTACTGTTTTTGTAGGATATGCCTACACTTACACAGTATATTTTACTAGGCATAATAGTATTACTATGGAATCAAAAACTACAGTATGTTAGGCCAAATCAGTGAATCAGGTTCCGAGCCTTCTCAGTATTTACTCAAGAGTAGATCAACTTCGCACTAATCCGTATTACAACGTGTTGCATGCATGACTGAATTTAAAGGGTCATGTGACATAGAACAGCCAGTCGGGCTGCTTAATTCTTCTTCATTAGCAATTCTCGTATAGGAAAAAACATCTCCTTCAGTGTCCCCCAAATCGGGACTTTATTAGTAGATTAAGTTCCTCGTATTAGTAGATTAAGTTCCTCGTATATTAGTAGATTAAGTTCCTCGTAATTAGTAGATTAAGTTCCTCGTATAACAAGTTAGTTCAGGACTATCCGTCTTTAGATTTATTTAACTCCAATCTGCACTTTTTCCGTCGTAGCGTTTTAGGCGTGATTAGTTAAAATTAATTTTGTTTGTGTTTCTGTTTCCGTCGTCTCGTCCTTTGTTAACCATACTGTAAGTGGCAGATTTTTGTCCGCTGTTGTTTTGGTGAATAAATAAATAAAAAAATAAATAATTCGGAGCTGAAATGATATTGAAAACAATTGTTAAATAATAGAGCTTTTATATCAAAACTGTGGGTAGTTTGTCCACCATGCTGTACAATATAGATATGGCTTTGATTTTACGTTTGCAACGAACCCATAACCAGAAATGGTTGGAGTTAGATTTAAGGTCGTTGGATAAAGTAGTGCCTGAAAAAACAACTCCCGGTTAAAATTTGATGAATATTTCCTAGATGTTCGAAAATATATTTCTTTCTCTTTGAGTAGAGTAAGCAACTCATGATAGAACTATTGAGTAGTCGTATGTCTAGGACGAGATGAAAATCCTATATAACCGCATCAACTAAATCATAAAACATGTCTA
>NW_022701523.1:551550-619606 GCF_011630105.1 Anneissia japonica
TAATTTATTAAACACGAATATTTCGTCCACTCCTGTGGACTTCATCAGCGTGAGTGATATACATTAGAGATACTTAGCTACAAGTTGCCTGAAATTTAATTGGCCTATCAACAAAGCATGGGCGGTAATAAAACTTAATGCGAAATAAACAAAACTAGTAAATAAGAATTAACTTGAGAGCTGAGTTGTTATCTAAGCAGAAAGCAGATAATGGCAGCCATTATCTTCTTTCTCATTCCTTATTGTTTATCTATACTCAGCATTAAGGCATTGTCTTTGCTAGTAAGCTTTCTTGCTTTAATAATAATAATAATAATAGAACACTTGAATAATTATATATAAACAAATTGTGATGTCGGCCCTGCATTAACCAATGAAAACTGTCAATATGCACTATGCTAAAATTTAAAGTTACCCAACCAGTTAAAAAATGTATCACAGTGTTCTCCCGAAGCCGTTTTAGCCATCAATTTTTTCCAGTAAAGTAACAGAACAACCAGTAAAAATTTAGAGTTTTGTAAAATAAAAAAAAATACTGATAGGCCTAGGTAGTCGATACTGGCCCTCTTTCAATGAATTAACATCATTCCAATCTATGCCGACAGTAGGCTATGAATATATGTGGTGCTCTTCAAGTCATTATCAAAAAAGTTATTTTAAGAAAGTCACTCAAAAGGGGTAACACTTCACACTGTGTGCATTGCTGAATTTTTAAAAGTTATGTTGTCATGACAAGATACAATTTGTATTATGTCAACTTGTCAAGATAATCTATCTCGCCATGACAACATACAACTTTTACTATGTCGACTTGCCAAGATAATCTATCTCGCCATGACAACATAAAATTTTTACTATGTCGACTTGTCAAGATAATCTATCTCGCCATGACAACATACAATTTTTACTATGTCGACTTGTCAAGATAATCTATTTCGCCATGACAACATACAATTTTTACTATGTCGACTTGTCAAGATAATCTATCTCGCCATGACAACATACATCTTATATTATGTCGACTTGTCAAGATAATCTATCTCGCCATGACAACATACAAATTTTAGTATGTGGACTTGTCAAGATAACCTATCTTGCCATGACAACATACAACTTATATTATGTCGACTTGTCAAGATAATCTATCTCGCCATGACAACATACAATATGTATTATGTAGACTTGTCAAGATAACCTATCTCGCCATGACAACATAACATTTTTACTATGTCGACTTGTCAAGATAATTTATCTTACCATGACAACATACAACTTTTATTATGTCAACTTGTCAAGATAACCTATCTCGTCATGACAACAAAACATTTTTAGTATGTCGACTTGTCAAGATAATCTATCTCGCCATGTCAACATGATGTGTATATTATGTCGACTTGACAACATAATTATCTTGACAAGTCGTCAAGTCGAATGGCACTTGGGTGCTTCCGTAAATATCTAATCATTATCATACGAATGGAGATAGGCTTACTGTTGTAAATATATATACAGACAATGGCATCGTAATACTAAATATGTGCGTTCACACTGCTAAAATGCACACGAAAAACACAAAATAACATCCATTCGATTGTTAAATGCCCTCAAACGAGTTTTTAACTAACCTGATTGGTTAGTTAATAAGTTTTAATGACACTCAGAAAAGGCCAATTGTGTCAAAAACCTGCATTCGTAACGTAATTGTTTTTTTTTTATATTAGTTGCAACTATTGTAAATTAATTAGAAGACAAATTTCCAAATTGTTATTGTTAAAAACAATCTTAATCGACTCCTGGTGGGCAACTTTGACAGACGAACAACTTAGCTAATGGATCCGCACAATATCCACACATTCGACTCCAAAGACGGAAAATCGTCACATGTTCTTGAATCTATATACAACAAAAAAATAAAAAAAATTAAGATGGTCATCGAATGCATCGCAATTGATCGAATGGTCTACAGACGGAATGCACGAGACACTTATGCCGCTAGAGAGTGTCCAATGTCAGAATGTTCGAACTGTCAGAGATGCCTTGAGTTAGAAACCTTAAGTGAAAACGTTCCACCATATAAGTAGATGGTATGCAGCTGTGTAGGTTGGCTTAGTTTCAAGCAGTATAATAAATTCTCTGAGCAAAGGAGACTCGAACTGCTGTCGGCCACCATTTGCCATAATCAGTGAAGGTTTATTAACATTTTCAACCCAATGAGTGATGAATGTTTCGGCAAAAATCTCGGTAGCGATGTTGGTAGTTGGAAGTACAACACTCAATATCGAGTAAACCGATCGACACAAGCAATAAGTAGGAGTATCCATGATTTTGAGGAATATCAATCCGGGATCAGGTACAGCCAATGTTCCAATTAGGTACCGGGTATGTCGATAAACTTTCGAACGTTGAAATGACAAACATGTTTGAACAAATTGATGAATTTCTTTCCTTATTATACAGACCATACAAATATATCACAAATCAAGCGTTGAGTACCGGGAAAACGATTATACATTATAGTGGTCAAAAATTGTAAGTCTGAATGTAAGTTGAACAAAAAGATAATTTAATTTTACATGAAACATTACGAACAATTGTGCTATTCGAATTAGGTTTAGATGATTAAAGAAGGATAGAAAGTTTAATGTCAGATTGTTGGTGTCCTGCCAGTTTATTTTTTTCTGCATTACACGTAAGAAATACGCGTCCTCAAGGGCGTCGCCATGAATTCCACGATGAGGGCTCCAAGCTCCCCGAAAAGGTAAGCCTATTAAACACCCCCCCCCCCCCCCCCTCGGGGGGAACTTCGGGAGAAAATTGTGTTGATTAGGCTTATGATATTCTTTATTTAAAAAGGATAATTTGATAAAAAATCATGCAAGTTAAGAGGCCCTCTGTTGGAGGTACTAACAACATTTTAGAGATACCAGCCCCCCTGGCGGGTAAGTCAAGAAAGTCGTCCATGTACGCCAAACTCCAGATAATTTCATTGATCAAATTTTGAAACGTCTGACCGGCGCAAAGTGAGCCAGACTGAAGTCAAAGTGTGCCAAAATTAATTACTAACTACAGAGGCTAATTTAAGCTAAGATAAGACGATTCTAGGGGTTTTCATACACGTAGAATTCAATAGAAGCACCTTCAAATCTATATGACGTCACTATTTTACTGTTTTCTGATTGGACGAAGCCAATTTCCATTGTAATACCGAAACAACTTCATATTGTAAATGGTTTTTGAAATGTATAAGTAGTTTTTAGACATACGAAATTCTTTTGGGAGTATTTGTCTTTTTATGACGTCACCAAATTACAATTTTCCGATTGGACGGGGCGAAAATTCGTAATAATACCAAGCAAAATTAATTTTACATTTTATTACGTGTCAATCGACGTTGTCATATATTGTCCTACACCTTAATTAACCAAATGCTTACAATCCTTGAACAATAATGCTTTTACTAATTTAGAATGATTTCATTCTTCTTTTGCACTTTTTTAGAATGTTCAAAAATATATAATAGGCCTACTAATTATTTGTTTTGAAATAACGATACAGTTTATTTTTCACAGAAAACACGCATAGCTATGTAATGCACAATTTCCTTGATCATACTAATGTAGTATTAAATAGTTACATAATGTTTGTCGAGTTTCAAAATTTTAATACTAAAAGAGATCTTTTTATGATTCCTCAGTTTCTGAAGTGTCGCTGTCATCCACTTGAAGGCTTTGGTCTTTAAGCATGTTCTTTACTTCAGTAGGTAGTGGTTCTGATCGTGGTTCCTTGATCGATCTACTAATTACAATGTCCCCTGTTACCATAAGTCGATGAAAAACATCGCTCATTGTGTCAACTCTTGATGTTTTTGTTGCATGCTTAAGCCGGAATGATTTATTGTCGTTGTTTCTGGCTTCTTGCGCCTCTTCACTCATCATGCCAATTGGAATTGGCTAAGATTGTTGCTCCATGTATTAATAGAACATGGATACTTGACAAGTAGCTCTGTGGTATTCCAACAAAATATTCCAAATTTATGAGGGTCTAAGGGAAGTTTGCACGATATAGCAATGAGGATCATATGAATTCTGTAGACTAGTGATTCATCCAAACCACAAATATCTGAAAATCTCTTTTCATCCTTAAATGCTCTTCGCGCGGTGTTTCCATCGTTTGTGTTGCCAGAACCTTGCTTTGGTCCATTAACCTTCAATCCAAGTACTACATGAAACCGATCGTGAACTTCTTTCTTTCTTGAAGCAACTATTGCCTTATCTTGCTCTGATGACAGACGCCACTTTTTTTACAGGAATACGATACAAAATATGAAGCAGCATTTCAAAGCATCGAATCCACTTATGGAGTGGAGAGAGTCCATACTTGTAATTTTCTACAGCTGCGCTAGGTAAAACATCTATGTCATTAGATATTTTAGGAGTAGCCCCACAAATATAGCACTGCATAGACGGCTTGGTCTCTGTCAATGCATTAATAACCTTTTAGTCAACCATTGTCAATTGCAAATCAATATGGATTGGCAGCATCCATATCGTAGTTTATATCCAATGTTACATTCATAGGCTGCAATTGCTGAATTTCATCATTAATTCTATCGTATTCTTCTTGACTTAATTCAGTAGTTTCCTTTTTGAATTGCAAGTGAATTGGACGGCAAAATCGTGTTGACGAAGGCACTGGGTTTTTCCATAAGACGCGTTCTCCAAACTTCAGTTGCAGAGGAACAAGTGTGGTACAAAACATGCTCTCATCAGAATGATCTGTGCTGTTAAATTTCTGTTTGTATTGACTCCTGTCTCTTATACACATCTAGATGTGTATAAGAGACAGCCTTAAACTAGGCCAAGGGTCATGAGGATCAACTGAACTTTGGTAAGTCTGAATGTCACTACGATCATGAACAGTAATAATGGTATTGAGAATGCCGATCAGAATATTGGAAAGATCATGATGGCAAGCCTGTAATTCGGAGCTGAAATGATATTCAAAACAATTGCTAAATAATAGAGCTTTTGTTTCAACACTGTGGGTAGTTTGTCCACCATGCTGTACAAAATAGATATGGCTTTGATTTTACGTTTGCAACGAACTCATGACCAGAAATGCTTGGAGTTAGATTTAAGGTCGATGGATAAAGTAGTACCTGAAGAAACAACTCCCGGTTAAAATTTGATGGATATTTCCTAGATGTTCGAAAATATCTTTCTTTCTCTTTGAGTAGAGTAAGTAACTCATGATCGAACTATTGAGTAGTCGTACTTCTAGGACGAGATGAAGATTCTATTTAACCGCATCAACTAAATCATAAAACATGTCTATTTTACCTTCCAGGTTGTCACCTAAATAGTATATATATATATATATATATATATATATATATATATATATATATTTTCAAAATCTGATAATTATTTACATGACAATCTAGATTCTAGTTAGATAAAGTTTGAGAGGAGAGATGTGAACACTGTCTTTGATCGGCTAAATGCCTCTCACTTAGTAATCATTCTGCAGATCTGAATCTACCACTTGTTTTTGATAACAAATTTAATACTATTAATAATACTAATAAGACATATCATTGACCGTTTGAAGTATATGCGTTCATCTGAGGGCATCAGTCCTCGTCTCCTGGTATTATCCTCGGCAACTTCTTTGCATATTTATTTTTATCTAGGCTTGATTATTGTAACTCACTCCTCTGGTTGAAGATCAAGCAACGAATTATTTTTCAATTGTTAGTTCTCACATACAAAGCAATATGTTCTAGTCACCCGTCCAATGTACACGCCTTGATTGCAAAGTATACTTCATCTCGCCGTCTCCGTTCATCTTCTAGAAACCTCCTTCCTGTTTCAAAATATTCTTTCAAAGCCTATGGTCAATGGTTTCTTCCTTTGCTTCTGCATCTCTTTGGAACCAGCTTCCAATTACTCTCTGGAACTGTTTTCAGAGGGAATTACACTTGTAGGCTATAGTGCGCCTTTGATCGCTTTTGGAACTGCCACCTTATAAATTTCGGATAATATCATTATATTATCGAGTTTACCTTTTAGCATAAGAGACTTTTAACTAAGCGGACACATACATTGATTCTAACAGCTCTATCAAAATAGTTCATTCTATTCCAACAGATACGGATTTGCTGAACCTGTCTCTTATACACATCTAGATGTGTATAAGAGACAGATTTTAGCCTAAGTAACAGAAGAATGTGTGAAATGTGTGGAACTTGATCGAAAGCGCACGGGAAGTGGGGTGTAAATCAGATCATACTGTTTTCCACGACGGATAGCTTCGTATACCCAGAAGTCAGGAGACACGATAGGTTAATCTGACATGACCTACCGGGTACTAAACTAATAGGAGCGAGTTAAAAATAAACAATATTAAAAACAATTCGTCCAAAAATTTGAGATATATATGACAGCAGAGAAATAGGTCTCTAATGAGGAACCTTGTTTGTGAAACCTTACATATGTATCGGTACGATATTCAAGGATTTCAAAAATTTTGGAAAATGAATCGAAGTAATTAAGTAAAAATGTTGGGAATTGGATAAGAAAACGATTCAGAACATTTTTTAAGAAGCAGGTTGCATATGGGATCACATCCAGAGGCCGTATGAGGATCAACTGAACTTTGGTAAGTCTGAATGTCACTACGATCATGAACAGTAATAATGGTATTGAGAATGCCGATCAGAATATTGGAAAGATCATGATGGCAAGCCTGTAATTCGGAGCTGAAATGATATTCAAAACAATTGCTAAATAATAGAGCTTTTGTTTCAACACTGTGGGTAGTTTGTCCACCATGCTGTACAAAATAGATATGGCTTTGATTTTACGTTTGCAACGAACTCATGACCAGAAATGCTTGGAGTTAGATTTAAGGTCGATGGATAAAGTAGTACCTGAAGAAACAACTCCCGGTTAAAATTTGATGGATATTTCCTAGATGTTCGAAAATATCTTTCTTTCTCTTTGAGTAGAGTAAGTAACTCATGATCGAACTATTGAGTAGTCGTACTTCTAGGACGAGATGAAGATTCTATTTAACCGCATCAACTAAATCATAAAACATGTCTATTTTACCTTCCAGGTTGTCACCTAAATAGTATATATATATATATATATATATATATATATATATATATATATATTTTCAAAATCTGATAATTATTTACATGACAATCTAGATTCTAGTTAGATAAAGTTTGAGAGGAGAGATGTGAACACTGTCTTTGATCGGCTAAATGCCTCTCACTTAGTAATCATTCTGCAGATCTGAATCTACCACTTGTTTTTGATAACAAATTTAATACTATTAATAATACTAATAAGACATATCATTGACCGTTTGAAGTATATGCGTTCATCTGAGGGCATCAGTCCTCGTCTCCTGGTATTATCCTCGGCAACTTCTTTGCATATTTATTTTTATCTAGGCTTGATTATTGTAACTCACTCCTCTGGTTGAAGATCAAGCAACGAATTATTTTTCAATTGTTAGTTCTCACATACAAAGCAATATGTTCTAGTCACCCGTCCAATGTACACGCCTTGATTGCAAAGTATACTTCATCTCGCCGTCTCCGTTCATCTTCTAGAAACCTCCTTCCTGTTTCAAAATATTCTTTCAAAGCCTATGGTCAATGGTTTCTTCCTTTGCTTCTGCATCTCTTTGGAACCAGCTTCCAATTACTCTCTGGAACTGTTTTCAGAGGGAATTACACTTGTAGGCTATAGTGCGCCTTTGATCGCTTTTGGAACTGCCACCTTATAAATTTCGGATAATATCATTATATTATCGAGTTTACCTTTTAGCATAAGAGACTTTTAACTAAGCGGACACATACATTGATTCTAACAGCTCTATCAAAATAGTTCATTCTATTCCAACAGATACGGATTTGCTGAACCTGTCTCTTATACACATCTAGATGTGTATAAGAGACAGATTTTAGCCTAAGTAACAGAAGAATGTGTGAAATGTGTGGAACTTGATCGAAAGCGCACGGGAAGTGGGGTGTAAATCAGATCATACTGTTTTCCACGACGGATAGCTTCGTATACCCAGAAGTCAGGAGACACGATAGGTTAATCTGACATGACCTACCGGGTACTAAACTAATAGGAGCGAGTTAAAAATAAACAATATTAAAAACAATTCGTCCAAAAATTTGAGATATATATGACAGCAGAGAAATAGGTCTCTAATGAGGAACCTTGTTTGTGAAACCTTACATATGTATCGGTACGATATTCAAGGATTTCAAAAATTTTGGAAAATGAATCGAAGTAATTAAGTAAAAATGTTGGGAATTGGATAAGAAAACGATTCAGAACATTTTTTAAGAAGCAGGTTGCATATGGGATCACATCCAGAGGCCGTATGAGGATCAACTGAACTTTGGTAAGTCTGAATGTCACTACGATCATGAACAGTAATAATGGTATTGAGAATGCCGATCAGAATATTGGAAAGATCATGATGGCAAGCCTGTAATTCGGAGCTGAAATGATATTCAAAACAATTGCTAAATAATAGAGCTTTTGTTTCAACACTGTGGGTAGTTTGTCCACCATGCTGTACAAAATAGATATGGCTTTGATTTTACGTTTGCAACGAACTCATGACCAGAAATGCTTGGAGTTAGATTTAAGGTCGATGGATAAAGTAGTACCTGAAGAAACAACTCCCGGTTAAAATTTGATGGATATTTCCTAGATGTTCGAAAATATCTTTCTTTCTCTTTGAGTAGAGTAAGTAACTCATGATCGAACTATTGAGTAGTCGTACTTCTAGGACGAGATGAAGATTCTATTTAACCGCATCAACTAAATCATAAAACATGTCTATTTTACCTTCCAGGTTGTCACCTAAATAGTATATATATATATATATATATATATATATATATATATATATATATTTTCAAAATCTGATAATTATTTACATGACAATCTAGATTCTAGTTAGATAAAGTTTGAGAGGAGAGATGTGAACACTGTCTTTGATCGGCTAAATGCCTCTCACTTAGTAATCATTCTGCAGATCTGAATCTACCACTTGTTTTTGATAACAAATTTAATACTATTAATAATACTAATAAGACATATCATTGACCGTTTGAAGTATATGCGTTCATCTGAGGGCATCAGTCCTCGTCTCCTGGTATTATCCTCGGCAACTTCTTTGCATATTTATTTTTATCTAGGCTTGATTATTGTAACTCACTCCTCTGGTTGAAGATCAAGCAACGAATTATTTTTCAATTGTTAGTTCTCACATACAAAGCAATATGTTCTAGTCACCCGTCCAATGTACACGCCTTGATTGCAAAGTATACTTCATCTCGCCGTCTCCGTTCATCTTCTAGAAACCTCCTTCCTGTTTCAAAATATTCTTTCAAAGCCTATGGTCAATGGTTTCTTCCTTTGCTTCTGCATCTCTTTGGAACCAGCTTCCAATTACTCTCTGGAACTGTTTTCAGAGGGAATTACACTTGTAGGCTATAGTGCGCCTTTGATCGCTTTTGGAACTGCCACCTTATAAATTTCGGATAATATCATTATATTATCGAGTTTACCTTTTAGCATAAGAGACTTTTAACTAAGCGGACACATACATTGATTCTAACAGCTCTATCAAAATAGTTCATTCTATTCCAACAGATACGGATTTGCTGAACCTGTCTCTTATACACATCTAGATGTGTATAAGAGACAGATTTTAGCCTAAGTAACAGAAGAATGTGTGAAATGTGTGGAACTTGATCGAAAGCGCACGGGAAGTGGGGTGTAAATCAGATCATACTGTTTTCCACGACGGATAGCTTCGTATACCCAGAAGTCAGGAGACACGATAGGTTAATCTGACATGACCTACCGGGTACTAAACTAATAGGAGCGAGTTAAAAATAAACAATATTAAAAACAATTCGTCCAAAAATTTGAGATATATATGACAGCAGAGAAATAGGTCTCTAATGAGGAACCTTGTTTGTGAAACCTTACATATGTATCGGTACGATATTCAAGGATTTCAAAAATTTTGGAAAATGAATCGAAGTAATTAAGTAAAAATGTTGGGAATTGGATAAGAAAACGATTCAGAACATTTTTTAAGAAGCAGGTTGCATATGGGATCACATCCAGAGGCCGTATGAGGATCAACTGAACTTTGGTAAGTCTGAATGTCACTACGATCATGAACAGTAATAATGGTATTGAGAATGCCGATCAGAATATTGGAAAGATCATGATGGCAAGCCTGTAATTCGGAGCTGAAATGATATTCAAAACAATTGCTAAATAATAGAGCTTTTGTTTCAACACTGTGGGTAGTTTGTCCACCATGCTGTACAAAATAGATATGGCTTTGATTTTACGTTTGCAACGAACTCATGACCAGAAATGCTTGGAGTTAGATTTAAGGTCGATGGATAAAGTAGTACCTGAAGAAACAACTCCCGGTTAAAATTTGATGGATATTTCCTAGATGTTCGAAAATATCTTTCTTTCTCTTTGAGTAGAGTAAGTAACTCATGATCGAACTATTGAGTAGTCGTACTTCTAGGACGAGATGAAGATTCTATTTAACCGCATCAACTAAATCATAAAACATGTCTATTTTACCTTCCAGGTTGTCACCTAAATAGTATATATATATATATATATATATATATATATATATATATATATATTTTCAAAATCTGATAATTATTTACATGACAATCTAGATTCTAGTTAGATAAAGTTTGAGAGGAGAGATGTGAACACTGTCTTTGATCGGCTAAATGCCTCTCACTTAGTAATCATTCTGCAGATCTGAATCTACCACTTGTTTTTGATAACAAATTTAATACTATTAATAATACTAATAAGACATATCATTGACCGTTTGAAGTATATGCGTTCATCTGAGGGCATCAGTCCTCGTCTCCTGGTATTATCCTCGGCAACTTCTTTGCATATTTATTTTTATCTAGGCTTGATTATTGTAACTCACTCCTCTGGTTGAAGATCAAGCAACGAATTATTTTTCAATTGTTAGTTCTCACATACAAAGCAATATGTTCTAGTCACCCGTCCAATGTACACGCCTTGATTGCAAAGTATACTTCATCTCGCCGTCTCCGTTCATCTTCTAGAAACCTCCTTCCTGTTTCAAAATATTCTTTCAAAGCCTATGGTCAATGGTTTCTTCCTTTGCTTCTGCATCTCTTTGGAACCAGCTTCCAATTACTCTCTGGAACTGTTTTCAGAGGGAATTACACTTGTAGGCTATAGTGCGCCTTTGATCGCTTTTGGAACTGCCACCTTATAAATTTCGGATAATATCATTATATTATCGAGTTTACCTTTTAGCATAAGAGACTTTTAACTAAGCGGACACATACATTGATTCTAACAGCTCTATCAAAATAGTTCATTCTATTCCAACAGATACGGATTTGCTGAACAGTGAACCTTATCATTTTTTAAGGGCACACTATTCTTTCACAAAGAAAATATGCATACAAGATTTTCTACACAAAGTATGTTTCATGATGAGGCTTAGAGATTGGAGTTATTTTGTATGCTGTCTCACTAATATCTTCCAATTTAAAGAGCCTACAGTGTATTAACTTTGCAGTTAGATGTATACAAATTGTTTGAACAACCATAAATATTTATAAAATAAAGTCTAAATTCAAAGCGTTGCAGAATGTTAAAACATACAGTTTATGTACGCTTTTTAACAGACAATGCATCGTCATCATCTGCACTGTGTATAACCATTATAAACAGAATGTACTCGCATAACACTAAATGGTATGCATCACTGCTCGTAGATGTGTTATCATTTCTCTCTTCCTTAATAAAATTTTTATTTTGTGATTTTGAAAATAAATTATTGAAGTATTATGAAAGTAAATAAAGGTTGAAAGATTGGAAGAATAACGTATAGGTACACAATGGGGACATCGGTCGTAGTTGTAGGCATCAAGGAAGATGCCGACGAACATCCTTCAGATGGGTTGGTACACATTACATCACTATTTGTAGTATTTTAAACATGCAGTGAATACAGTACACCAACATATATCGAATAACATTTGTTTGCTTTTTCGTATACAAATAGTATACCGTAAAAACTAGAATTGAAGCCCAATTTTCAAGATAGCATATGATTCTGTTCGAAATAGTACAGTACATACACTGTACATGAATTTCAAAAACAAAATAAATCAAAACAAGCTTGGTTTATACAGTAGTTTAGGTGGTTTAATGGCAATGCCAGTTAATACACTCCATGATACAGATTGATGTTTGTTACAGTGGATTTTTTTTATTGTTTTACAGTAGTACAAATTCCCAAAACTTACAGCATTCATTTTGAAAGGAAGCCCCTCTTTTTACATAATTAGCCTTGAAAATATACCCATCCAAAGTTAAGAGGTGGTGACAGAGAGGGAATTTCCCAGATGTAGGGCCTACTACCTCATCACCACCATGGTAGGAAAATTTATGATTATGGCACCTTTAGATTGCCAGAAATGACACTCTCATACATACATTTTATAATATAATTTTCCACATTGTTTTATAATAATTTGGAAAAAAAATAGAATTGAATTCTCCACTAATCTGTAGTGGTTATGACATTCTAAACAAATTTAATTTTATATATTACTGAACTCAGTGATGCCAATCGGCGCTGATTTTCATGAAACAATTGATAATAAAATATTTAAACAAATATTATGAATTTGGTGGGGGATTGCTTATTTCCGGGAGATTCTTGCTTGTTTGCGGGAGTGCGGAAGATCGTCCCGATTTCCGGAAGACTCCCGCGAGTTACAGGAGACTTGGAACCCCTGCATAATTATGGGCCTACAGCAGTATCATTGTCAAAGAACTGATAACCTAGACGGAGATTTATGGATATACTTAAGACCAGGCATAGTTTACGAATTTGTAAATCATTATATTGAATTGAATTATTCAAAAATGCAAAGCCGGCCACACCCTTCAGATATAGTTACTGAGGTGCCAGAAAACAACAGTATAAACGAACGTAAACTTGTACGTTCTGAAAAACATAATGTGTTTTTGGCACAAGCGCGTTTTTCCCTGTCCCAATTGATTAGTTTTTATGTTGGACTGACACTCCGAAAAAGCAAATTGTTACAATAATGTGCATTCGTACAGCATGAAGTGTTCTGCATACTAATTATAACTATTGTAAATTAATAAAAGGACAATTTTTACAAATTTAACTGTAAAAAAACAATCTACACCGTCTCCATAATAGCCTTGGGGACACGTTTGGCACACGAACAACTTAGCAAATAGATCTGCAGGATCACGGTCAACATCAACACATTCGACTCCAGGAAAGCACGGCGAATCCGCACACGTATATTCTACATAGAGAAGAAATTATTTAGTATTACATCGTGATACTAAATATAATTGTGCGCTCATATTGATTAGTTGTAAAGATACTTCGGAAAGGTCAATTGTAACAATAACATGCGTTTGTATCTCATAAATTGGTTTTATACTAATTGCAATAAACTGTTTTAAATTAATAAGATGCTTTCTTACTCGAACAAGCGACACCGTCTCCAACATAGAATGGTGGGCAGGATTGGCAGATGAACAAGTTAGCAAACGGATCTGCAGGATCACGGTCAACATCGACACATTCGACTACAGGGAAGCACGGAAAGTCCTCACACGTTCTTGAATCTAGGCCTACATAAAAATTTGAGCATAGGTTAGCCCCATTATCATATAAATTGCGATAGTACTGCTGTTGAGAAAGTAAAATGACACCGTGATACTGAATATAATTGTAAAATACACAACAGAAATATTAATAATGCCATTTATCCAAATGTTAAGTGCCCCTCAAGTCCTTCCTTAACTAATGCGATTGGTTAGATTTGAAGTTTGAATAACACTCCAAAAAGACCATTTTTTTGTGACAATAATGTGAGTTCGTATCTCATAAATTGTTTTGTATTAATTGAAACTATTGTAAAACATTTAGAAGACGATTTAAAACTTTTATTGTTAAAGACTTTGTTACATGAACAAGTGACACCGTCTCCAAAATAGCCTGGTGGGCAGGTTTGGCAGATGAACAACGTAGCCAATGGATCCGCAGTGTCACGGTCAACATCCACACATTCGACTCCAGGAAGCACGGCAAATTCGCACACGTTCTTAAATCTACATACAAAAGATGGCAATACTTAGCCAATATCTAATCATTATCATACGAATGGAGATAGGCTTACTGTTGTAAAAGTAAATACAGACAATGGCATCGTAATACTGTGCGTTCAAACTGCTAAAATGCACACGAAAAAAAACTAAATAACATCCATTCGATTGTTAAATGCCCTTAAACGAGTTTTTAACTAACCTGATTGGTTAGTTTATAAGTTTGAATGACACTCAGAAAAGGCCAATTGTGTCAAAAACCTGCATTCGTAACGTAATTGATTTTTATATTAGTTGCAACTATTGTAAATTAATTAGAAGACAAATTTCCAAATTGTTATTGTTAAAAACAATTTTAATCGACTCCCGGTGGGCAACTTTGACAGACGAACAACTTAGCTTATACATCCGCACGATTAGGGTCAATATCCACACATTCGACTCCAAAGACGCACGGAAAATCGCCACATGTTCTTGAATCTACATACAAAAAAAAAAGAAAAAAATTAAGATGGTAATCGAATGCATCGCAGTTGATCGAATGGTCTACAGACGGAATGCACGAGACACTGATGCCGCTAGAGAGCGTCCAATGTCAGACTTAGTTCGAACTGTCAGAGATGCCTTGAGTTAGAAACCTTAAGTGAAAACGTTCCACCATATAAGTAGACGGTATACAGCTGTGTAGGTTGGCTTAGTTTCAAGCAGTATAATAAATTCTCTGAACAAAGGAGACTCGAACTGCTGTTGGCCACCATTTGCCAAAATCATTGAAGGTTTACCAACATTTGCAACCCAATGAGTGATGAATGTTTCGGCAAAAATCTCGGTAGTGATGTTGGTAGATGGAAGTACAACACTCAATCGAGTAAAGCGATCGACACAAGCAATAAGTAGGAGTATCCATGATTTTGAGGAATATCAATCCGGGATCAGGTACAGCCAATGTTCCAATTAGGTACCGGGTATGTCGATAAACTTTCGAACGTTGAAATGCTAAACATGTTTGAACAAATTGATGAATTTCTTTCCTTATTATACCAGACCATACAAATATATCACAAATCAAGCTTTGAGTACCGGGAAAACGATTATCCATGATAGTTGTCAAAAATTGTAAGTCTGAATGAAAGTGGAACAAAAAGATAATTTAATTTTAGATGAAACATTACAAAAAATTGTGCTATTCGAATTAGGTTTAGATGATTAAAGAAGGATAGGAAGTTTAATGTCAGATTGTTGGTATCCTGCCAGTTAATTTTTTTCTGCAGTACACGTAAGTAATACGCGTCCTCAAGGGCGCCGCCAGGAATTCCACGACGAGCGCTCCAAGCTCCCCGAAAAGGTAAGCCTATTAAACACCCCCCCCCCCTCCGTCCCGTCGGGAGAAAATTGTGTTGATTAGGCTTATGGTATTCTTTATTTAAAAATGATAATTTGATAGAAAATCATGCAAGTTAAGAGGCCCTCTGTTCGGGCTACTAACAACCGTTTAGAGATACCAGCCCCCTGGCGGGTAAGTCAAGAAAGTCGTCAATGTACGCATGTACCCAAGTCCAAACTCCAGATAATTTCATTGATCAAATTTTGAAACGTCTGACCGGCGCACAGTGGGCCAGACTGAAGTCAAAGTGTGCCAAAATTAATTACTAACTACAGAGGCTAATTTAAGCTAACATAAGAAGATTCTAGGGGTTTTCATACCCGTAGAATTAAATAGAAGCACCTTCAAATCTATATGACGTCACTATTTTACTGTTTTCTGATTGGACGAAGCCAATTTCCATTGTAATACCGAAACAACTTCATATTGTAATGGTTTTTGAAATGCATAAGGAGTTTTTAGACATACGAAATTCTTTTGGGAGCATTTGACTTTTCATGACGTCACCAAATTACATTTTCCGATTGGACGGGGCGAAAATTCGTAATAATACCAAGCCAAATTAATTTTACATTTTATTACGTGTCAATCGACGTTGTCAGATATTAGGCCTACACCTTAATTATCCAAATGCTTAAAATCCTTGAAAAATAATGCTTTTACTAATTTAGAATGATTTCTTTCTTTTGTTTTGCACTTTTTTAGAATGTTCAAAAATATATAATAGACCTACTAATTATTTGTTTTGAAATAACGATACAGTTTATTTTTCACAGAACACACGCATAGCTATGTAATGCACAATTTCCTTGATCATAATAATGTAGTATTAAATAATTACATAATATTTGTCGAGTTTAAAAAATGTTAATACTAAAAGAGATCTTTTTATGATTCCACAGTTTCTGAATGTCGCTGTCATCCACTTGAAGGCTTTGGTCTTTAAGCATGTTCTTCACTTCAGTAGGTAGTGGTTCTGATTGTGGTTCTTTGATCGATCTACTAATTACAATGTCCCCATTAACCATAAGTCGATGAAAAACATCGCTCATTGTGTCAACTCTTGAGGCTTTTCTTGCATGCTTAAGCCGGCATGATTTATTGTCTTTGTTTCTGGCTTCTTGCGCCTCTTCACTCATAATGCCAATTGGAAGCATTGAGGAAGCTAAGATTGTTGCTCCATGTATTAACAGAACATGGATACTTGACAAGTAGCTCTGCGGTATTCCAACAAAATATTCCAAATTTATGAGGGTCTACGGGAAGTTTGCACGATATAGCAATGAGGATCATATGAATTCTGTAGACTAGTGATTCATCCAAACCACAAATATCTGAAAATCTCTTTTCATCCTTAAATGCTCTTCGCTCGGTGTTTCCATCGTTTGTGTTGCCAGAACCTTGCTTCGGTCCATCAACCTTCAATCCAAGTACTGCATGAAACCGATCGTGAACTTCTTTCTTTCTTGAAGCAACTATTGCCTTATCTTGCTCTGATGACACACGCCACTTTTTTACAGGAATACGATACAAAATATGAAGCAGCATTTCAAAGCATCGAATCCACTTATAGAGTGGAGAGAGTCCATACTTGTAATTTTCTACAGCTGCGCTAGGTAAAACATCTATGTCATTAAATATTTTAGGAGTAGCCCCACAAATATAGCACCGCATAGACGACTTGGCCTTTGTCAATGCATTAATAACCTATTGGTCAACCATTGTCAATTGCAAATCAAAAGTCACCAGCATATTGTATTTTCTTGGATTGGCTGCATCCATATCGTAGTCTATATCCAATGTTACATTTATTGGCTGCAATTGCTGAATTTCATCATTAATTCTATCGTATTCTTCTTGACTTAATTCAGTAGTTTCCTTTTTGAATTACAAGTGAATTGGACGGCAAAATCGTGTTGACGAAGGCACTGGGTTTTTCCATAAGACGCGTTCTCCAAACTTCAGTTGCAGAGGAACAAGTGTGGTACAAAACATGCTCTCATCAGAATGATCTGTGCTGTTAAATTTCTGTTTGTATTAACTCTGACCAGATGACCCGTCAAAACCCCATTTGCAAATTAGCTTGCATGAAAATAGTTCATTTTCCAGGTTTTCAATAACTTCTGTAATGATCTCTTTTTGTTCCTGAATAATTCTCAGCGCAGTGTGATCAAGAAGGCTTTGAAGTGGCACTTTTGCTGAGTCTTCTTAGACAGATATACCATCAGGATAACATTGTTCTTTTGCTTCTCTTATTTTGATTTAAGGAGGGTAAATGTTAGCCCTTTTGCGTTTTGCGGCAGACCTCATCGTTTGGTAAGATCGTTTAGTCATGTCTGATTCTACGAAGAGGGACAATGCCTCATCTGCCGTGAAAGATTCTGGTTTGTCTACAGGAATTAAAATAAGTTTCCTTATCTTGGTAGGACGTGAGGGAGTCATCATTGCAAATTTAAGCACATACTTTAGATCCCGATTCTTCTTGAATGCCCCTTGCGATGCTGCATAATGAAGTTCAGTTGGTTCATTTTGTGTCAGCATGTCATGTGCTTTTCTCTTTCGCGATCTCTCTGAAAGATCCTCCCATACTTTGATAGGACGTCCAGGTTTTGGTTGTTTTGAAGACTCATGTGGGTGTTCTGCTGATGTTAAAGGAATATCCTGTTCTCTGTTCTGTTGCAAAAAAGTATTAGTTTCATCCGAAAGTGCAATGCTGTTGTCAAGCCATGATTTGTTCTTTTTGAGAAATAGCGCTAATATTCGCTTACTTGATGTCCATCTTTCCTTAAGTTGATACAGGAAGAATTTTACAGTCCTGGATGTATTTGAATAAAGTTCATCTGGAAAATCTGATTTATCGACAGCATATATTTCTAACAGAAAGTCCATACATTGCTTACATGCACGGTCTATTTTCGTAGATGAATCAGAAGCATGTACGATTGCAAACAATTGATGCTTAGATATACTTCTAGATGTAATCTTGATCATAAGAATTGGTTTATAAGACAGCTCAAAATTTGATTAAGTTATTCTACACAGTAACAAAATATTGGAAGAATTGATGTTGCTAACTCAGCGTGTCAATGTTTGGAGAGCGCTTTTTCCACGCTTTGAATGAGCATGTTGAATGTACACGCGTACATTCCTTTTGATTGCGGTCTCGTCTGACGTTTATGGAAACTAGACTGATAAAAGTGCGTCTACCTCGCAAAGTTGCAACAAGTAGCAGCTAAATTTGGTACCATCATAAAGCCAATACTTTACTGAAGATGGATATATAGAAATCAAAGCATGAATCCACATGAATCTAAACTTCCTCCTTCACTTTTCTAAAAACACTTTTTAAAAAAATATTTTTTCAGTAGTTTAAACAACGATTTATTATTTATGCAAACTTGAAATTTAAACCAAAACATATACTTGTGGTCTCACATTACTATAGAAGAAACGTGCACGCTTTGAAATAATTACGAATTTTCCTATAAGACAAAAATCGTGTTTTATATAATGTAGTCAATTATAGTATTTGAAATATTTATAAGCAATTCTCCGAAGTTTGTTGAAAAATACCAGACTTCGTATAAATGTAAAATATTTTCAGGATAGATTCCCCAGGGTATACACTTCATCAATCATATGAAAAAAAGTTTAAAAGCCATAGTCACCAAAATGGACTTTTGGCACACTTTGATTGCGTTCTAGCCCACTGTGTGGCGGCGTTCCGTGAAGCTCAGTTTCCATAGAATTGCTCACCCTATCGGTGACAGTCGCCGACAGTTGTCGGGAAGGTTGAACCTGGTCCAACTTTGCCGATTGTGTTGAAGACAAATGCCTTCCCGATTGCGTCAGGCCAGCTAGCGATGCACCCTGATTCGTCAACTTCGTAAGTTGTTTATATTATTAGAAATGGTTTCTGGTATCAAAATTCAAAAGGTCAACAACTTGAAAGAAAAATTCAAAATTATGACACAAAATCAAGCACATTCCTGAGGATTTCCAAAGAGGTCAAAGCTAGTCAATTTTTTTTCACATGTGCTTGGGAAACACTAAAAAAGCAAATCGCAAGCAATCCTATAAAAAAAAATATAAATACTTAAAAATAGAAACAGAAATACTTACATTATAGCATTTTAGTTTCTTTGTCAAATTATATGTCTTTTTCTAATCTTTGAAACACCGTTCAGCAGATGGTATTTTTTAGGTATTTAGAAACGACCAAATCTGATTTTTATTAGACATGAACATACTTCGGAAAGTACACAACGGCCTAATCATGGTATTTACACTACACTATACACATAATTCTTTGTTTTTTATATTAAATTCCAAAGAACATTCATATTACTTTACACACATACATACTATTATTGAAAATACGATTCGCAATTATTGTATTATATTCTGAAACGTTTTATTAAAAAATATGAATATCATGCTCAAAAGAGCCTGCAAAGGCATATGTCAAACCAAAGGCAAACACTGTATTACACCTACATCTATGCTGAGTTTCCAATACATGTAACATCGTTTCTGTTTTCAAAAGACGCAGTTATATACCGTATTAAGATATCGATAATATTACACAAGTACCGTACTCGCGCGCCCCGTTTGAATAAGCGCCCTTTCTAATTTGAATAAGCGCCCCTCAATAATATCATAATATTTTCTTTTTAGCACGTCAATAATCCAATCAATCATGGGACTGTGGTTGTTTGCATGATTTGAGCTGCAGAGTGGAAACACATTCTTCTTAGGTCAATATCAAAATGAGGATATTTCTTTTGGACAGATGAGAGCTCTGATACCTGGACAGATAGTATATTTCCAACTTTAATCTTTTTACATATTTGTCTATGCCTAGTCCTCCTCCTCTTTTTCTTTTTCCGACCTTTAGCACATTCTTATCTGAGTTTTTAAGAAAAAATACAATGGTCCTGCCATCCTGCTAATCTCAATCGGCCGATGGCCAAAAAGCTAACCACTACCCACCACCACTGATTGCATCTGCTATTTTGCTATTATGTAAATATTCACACATTCTTGTCATCAGCCATGTTCTCTGGACGATTATCTTTTCCGCCTAACCACCATTCATAATGTCCTTACATAATCTTTTTTCATTCAAAAAATGCCTCTTGAATTTAATAATTTGCCATAAGAACCCTTCGATTTTTATCTATTTCCATAAGCGCCCCCTCAATTTCCACTCTGTTTACATAAGCGCCACGTTTGAATAAGCGCCCTCAGAAAATGCAAAAAAAATATTTTAAGCCCCCGGGCTCTTATTCGCGCGAGTACGGTATCTCAAAGAATGGATCATTATGTGAACAAGCACTTACACTCAGGTACATTGCAAACGGTTTACTTCCTTTTTGACTAAGTCCCTGCACTTCAAACCATTTGATTCCTTCGATCCAATAATAACCACTACGGTTTACATTCTAATCACAAACAAATCAGGCCTGCAAAATGATGCTGTGCTGAAACCTTTGCTGTTATTCATAAACATATTGCAGGTATCGATTTTTTCTTAGTCTAATTTGTTTTTTTTTTTTTTTTTTTGATTTTTTTTTTTTTTTGTGATGCTGATTTTTGTGTTGAGCTTTTCCCTTTTTATTGTTTTTTTCCTGTGTTTTAAGGTTACAGCTTGTTACATATTAATTTGTAAATATTTGTAATTTTTTTTATAGTTGTTAATCTACCTACAATTCACTTTTTGACCTATACTGCAATGAGTTGGATAATAAAAACAGAATGAATGACTGAACATTAAAGTAAAATTGGTTTACTAGTAACTAACCTTGTACATTTCTTCTAGGTGTGCACCATACACATGATAACATCACAACAAGTACTAATGAACACAAGAACATATGCCATGATAAGAGTGCAAGATTGTTGAGTTAAAACAATAGCTCATCTTGATCCAATATATAACGTTCACCTTTAATTCTGGATCTTAGAAAAAGAAAATAACATTGAATGCAAGATAAAATTGCTTACTTTCCTGATAGTAAGCATTACTGAAATTTTATGTTTACATTTTAAGAAACTTACATTGCAAGTTTTCAACCTCAATGACGTGCCAAAATTTGTAATGTGCGATTTTCTTCTGCTGGATGTTTGAAGCAGTGACGCTTGGTGACTTTACGGTACAATGACTGCAGAACGGCTGTGAGAACGCTTTCATGTCGACTTATCCAAAGTGTATATTAATATTAATAAGCAACATCTGACACACTGAAATCAGTCCCAGCAGTTTAGCTCAATCAGATATACTAGTGGTAGCCACTGTGTGTGTGCTGGACCGTGCATTAAACCGTAGATATCTCTTGGTACCCGGTTCAATTCCTATCATTGCTTCCTTGCAGTAGTGGGGCTAGAGGTTTTGGTGCCCGGGCGCAAAAGTAGAAAATTGCTCCCCTCTTCCCCCCAATTATGATTATAATATTGTGAAATAATTGATATTGGTTGTATAGGTTTTAAGCGATATCCCAATGAGGGGGAAGATTTCCCTGACGAAAACAAAGTGGGTGAGGTCCAGTGTCGCTTAAAATGTTCAGAAAGTGGTCTTTTGACAATTTATGGGTTTCAAAGGCTTATTTAATCGATTTTAGAGACTACTAATAATTATGTACACAATATGTACAAAATAAATGATTTTTTTTTTCTCCCCGACGAATTATGGTTTTTCTCCCCGACCGTTGGAGGGGAACCGTTCCCTAAAGGTGGGCCGGCCCCCGTCGCACCCTGTAAAACTTAAGACCCTGACAGAATACACAACGTGTTCCTCAAGCACTTGGACTGTCATCAAAAATTGCCTTTCTTCTGTCCATATTCCCTGCATTTTGCAATTGTCTTTCTGCTATCCATATTCAAAAGATTTGGAGAAGAGCAGAAATTGTTGGCATACTAAAACATGGCAAACTAATGGAAGTCCTAATAAAACGCTAATGTATCTCATTTTTGCACAATTTATGCTTTATGAGAGACTGTTCGGTCGGCCCGTGTAATGCGGATCGACTCTTTAATACTACGAGAACATTGACGATATGTTCCAAGACAAGATTGCCTATCTAATCTTTTTACTTTTATTTCCACAATATTCATTCAGGATATTTTATTTCGTTAAATCTACCACATACAGAATTGAAACAAAACATTTTTTTTATTATCATGACATTCAGTTGATATACGTTAATACATATATTATATCCAGGCCTCAGCTACATCGCTCACAAAACTATATAAAAACAGTGTATTAACATATTGATTTAAATATATATTTTAAAGAAATGTATTTATATTGATCATATGTATTTATAGATTGAATAAATCGTCGCTCACATCACGAACTAACACAATTAAATTCAATTGTGTTAGTTCGTGAAATAAAAAAAGCGCGTCAAAATACGCGCTGTTGTCGTTAAGGACTTTTTGTGTGGTAAAGAATACAAAATTGCTTGACAACCAATACGCGCTCGTTTTGACGCGCAACTGTGATTTCACGAACTAACACAATCTACTTCGATTGTGTTAGTTCGTGATGTGAGCGACAAAATAATGATTGCCATTTTTACTATGGGAAGGTCTTGTGACGTGTCAGAGATGAGTGATATGATTTAATTATTATTGATTTAATTTATTTAATATTCTTGTTTATGTTACAATATTTTTAATTAAATGATTATGCTTCAAGGTCAGACCCCAGTTGCTTTCTGCCCCAGATATAACAAAATATACTTAATATATATAACCTATACGTATATATTCCTACAAATAAATTAGATATTTGTTCATTGTAAAGGTATTCCCTTTATACAACGATAGTAAAATACAACAACTTACACCAAGGTGACCTGACTCAATGTTTTTGTATTGTTAATTATTTAACTTTAATTTATTAAATATTTTATTAACTTAATATTAAATTAACTATTATAGCATTGATGAGGTAAAATATCAACAGTCAAATAAAACGTGCACTTTCAGACAGACTGTGGCGTATTACAACATTTGGGAGTTCAATTTTAGACACAATAGAAAACATTTTATAAAGTACGAGATTTCCATTTCTGGGGACCATACAGACAGTCAATTTTGATCTTGCTAGTTATTTGCCATACATGATTAATGGATATTGTGTTGGGAATTTTTATTGGAAATAAATATATTCATATGCTTTTATTTATCTGGAAATAATAAATGTTCTAAGCAAATGATAATCAAATCCAGATGTAGATTTATATTCAGGATTTTAAATTGTTTTTTTTACTGCTTTGTTTTCATTTATTAAATATTATTGTAATTTTTTATTGATTTTTATTGTATTTTTTATTGATTTTTATTGTATTTTTCTGTAGTGCTAAATCCCTGCCCAGACTATTACATTTTATTTGCCAAAAACAAGTATAATTCCTAAATATGGTCATGATGGCAACACATCATGAAGGCCATATATAGGCACATCATGTTTATATATGCAGTTAATAGCAGTGATATTATGGACTGAGCTTTGGTATTATCCAAGAATATTTCAAGGGCTCTTATAGCGAAGCTGACTCAAAGAGGTCCTCATCGCAGGTGTTTAAAATTAATTTATTCACCACATAATAATACAACGCAAGTACCAGAAACCAAGAAAGAAATCAGCTTGTAAAAAGGTGCGGTTTCACTAAGTAAACAAATAAAAAATAATATAATTAAATAATGAAAAAAATTAAAGTTAAATTACAAGACAAATCAACACAAACTTTACAGTAGTTCAAAATGATAAGCATAATTTCAACAAAAATATTTAGATAGTAAAGTAACTGACGTTTTTTTTTTTAAATTAATTTGTTCATGATAGACATATCGATGCGATGTGTTTTTATTACTAGAACATGCCTGGCCCTAGGTAGGCTATAGGCTACATCTCAGTGAGGCCTAGGCTGCTACCTATTGCCAATATCTAAGCCTATTAGTATTATTTTATTAAATTATCTCTGTCAACTAGGGTTAGGTGGGGGGGGGGAGGGGGGGGGGGGGGGGGGGAGGGGGGGGGGGGGGGGGGGGGTGGGGGTGGGGGCTAGCCTACTAGGGCCAATGCCTAGTCTAGCTAGGCCTACACGGCGGAGCATTATAATCACCATGGAAGGCTTAGCCTTTCAAAAGCGCCGTCCTCGACGACTACGCCAATGCCTACTGCTGGTGGTACTGAACCCTGGGAAAACCTGAAAACGACGATCTGATACTAGGCCTAGCCTAGGCCAGTAGGGGCCTAGGCCTAGTACCGGAACTTGACGTTCGGGAAATAACGTATCCGGTAACGGAGCTTAATGTCCCGAGAACAACGAGTCCGGTACCGGATCTTTAAGGTCTGAAAACAACGAATCTGGTACCGAAAATGGACGCCTGACAACAACAAATCCGGTACCGAATCTTTAAGACCTGAAAATAACGGATTCGGTACCGAACCTCCAACCACAGCGTTTTTAGATAAGCAATGACAAATTTTAAATCGATGTTACCTCGTTTAGACTGTTTAGAATAATATTATGTGTATAATATATTCTCTTATACAAACACTAAACAAGGTCTTTGTAAAGCCTTTGCTATTAAACATTTTGTATTCATCGAGTGCTATAATATTCAACTTCTAAGGAAATGCCTGGTCTTTTCCATTTTTTTTTTCAAATCAAATGTTTTAATATATATTTAAAAAAAAACAAAAAAAAACAAAAAACAAAAAAAAAAGTTGCCAAGATATCCCAAATCTCGTAAGAACAACCTTGGAAAGGAAAAGTCCACGCTGTAAAGACAATTTTAAGTGGAAAAATAATATTTATATTTAAAAATAAAAAGTATCTCAAATAAAAATATTTTGGATCGGATAGCGTAACATAGGCTATATACTGTCTCTTATACACATCTAGATGTGTATAAGAGACAGNATATATATATATATATATATATATATTAGTATTGTGTATTTGCAGACTGACAGTAAATATATTAATGTAGTAAAATTCAGAATATACTGTTAATCACGTATTTTTGCATTGATTCAAATACAAGGCCCGTGCAAGGTCATAATATGTAATGCGTGAAAGGAGCGTCGTGTTTCGTTCTATCAAAATTGATAGAACGAAATAGCTCAGGTGATTGACATGAACATTTCAATCGGCATCTCGCTTCTATTTAAGCATCATTTCTTAATATACTTTAAAAGGGCGAATTGTGGATAGGGGTGACCTTGTCAATTGCTTGAGTGACGTTTATTCAACGTGTATTAACGTCATTGCTTTCTTTACTATATAGTCTTTGTAATCTTATTTGACGTTCTTTTTATTTTGTTTTTTACTTCTATTCTAGCTACAGCTCACCAAGCATTTTCTGAGTATACTGCGCTTGCGCAGATAAACTGAATGGTGTGCAAATGGCATTCCAGTGTAAATTTGAATGTGTTAAGGTTTACTTCATTCTATTTGACAGGCACGCCAAGTACAGTGTGTTGACGCCTATTTTCTTTTTTATTGTTACTATTTGTGGTTTGTGTCATGGGAGGATTATTATTTTGCTTGTATAATAAAATTATCTCTAATTGCACACATACCTAATTGAAATGTATATGCAACTGACGAAGCATTTTCTGTTATCATTCCATACAACTAATAAACAATAATCATTCTTCAAATAAGGGTTGCTTTGTGGCGTGTTAACCTCTTTCGTTAGATTTTAAATTAAACGAGGCTTACCTGTACAGTAAGTTGAAGTTTGACTGTAGTTCTATCTTATAAAAGAAGTAACTGAAGTCCGGTTCAGTTGGTATATTCTTCATAATTGTCCCCTGCCTAAGTTGACAATCTTATCATTGATCACAATATAAAGGTTGGTCCGTGGCTTGTTAACCTCTTCAGATATATTTTAAATTGAAATTCTTATCATTGAACACATAGTGACGCAAATTAACCTCGCCCCTATAGAATGACAAATATTAGACATATTAACGCATAGAGATGCACGATACAACTTGATATAGAATAGTGAAAAATTAGCAGTATGAAGATACATAATTATATTTTTTGTATTATTTTTTGTTATTTTTGTCGACAATGTGCAAGTAAAGGTAGGTACAGTAGCCTTCATAACTAATAATCTGTTGAAATGTGGCTAACATGTTTTATTTTAAATTACCGTGTCTGGTAGAAGTAAAGCGTGAAGACGTGAAGGGGTAATAAATGGAGGAGTTTATTCGGTGTGAACACCAAGGATAACCTAAGAAAATTGAAGACCTCCAGCTGAAACATAAGGAGATCAGTGATGGGAGGCGAATCGGGGACCAAGAGATATCCACGGTTCAGCCTACATACAGTGCCTACCAGTTTAAGCGACTGAGCTAGATGCTCTAAATGTAAATTATAATGACGATTACAACACTTTATATTGACGTCTGGGTGTAAATGGCCTTGATTAATAGGCTTAAGATGAAATGTTTACGCTTAGATTGTTGACAATGCATTGGAATTTTAAAAATTGAGTCGCTGTGAAACTGGTGCAAGTGTCATACTTAGTATGAACTGTTTGTTTCGCACTTAGTTCAAATCTCTATTATTTGTTCATCCCCGAACCTCAGAAATATAAAGTTGGTGTCTTGAGCAGGTAGTTCCACTGCTGTTAAGATGTTGTGTTTTTGTTGTTTTTTGTGTTTTTTTTTAAATTATCTTTTTTTAAACATTATATTTTCAATACTTTATTTTCTTTTTATTCGTCACAGCGTTTCGTCACTAAACACACACACACACACACATAGTCCTATATGATTTATGCCCATATAGTCAGGATGTGGCTATATTATGGTTTTGATGTGATCTTTATGGATATTTACGCATTTCATATTTTTTTTGTCAAATAAAGTTGAATTATCTTGGCATACTATCAATTCATATGTTAAAACAAAATCTTAAAAATGTTGTTAGAATTTATGTTATTTGCTTCCAACAGCAATTAATTCGCCGAGAAGACCCATACTGTCACAAGAAGTGAACCCGGTGCTTTGGGGTTAGAAGACAAGCATCTTAATGCTTTGTTAGAGTTTCAGAATTTCTTTAAAATAAAAAAAAAATATGTAACTTGTAATGTAACTTTATCTTCTCAGATATTTTCTTCCCTTTTGGCACAGCTGAGGGTGACTCCAGCGTGACTATCAATGATGACGGAAGCTCGGGTATAATTTATCTATCGACACTTTTTCCCTTTTTTGATCATATTCATGAATTTCTTTACGTAAGTTTCTATAATATTATAAGATGTAAATAGGACATAATTGTTCAATTAAAATGTATTTTAAAGTTTTATTATGTATTTGATTTGTAAATAATAGCAATATATATAAGTAAAATGCTTCCTTGGTACAGAAAACAGGTCTGAGGAAAAAAATAAATTAAATATTATATTTATACTTTAATATGATAGGTTGATTCATCGTTATTGCATTATATTTTTATATAAGTTTTAGCTTTTGTTATCGAAATTTATTCATCTTATTCGCAATTGTATTATCTAGATAATTAATACAATCATCAGTGTTATCATCATCGTCGTCATCGTCACCGTCATCATTAACATCATCAATTATTATTTTTATTTCGATGAGATTATTATTATTATTATTATTATTATTATTATTATTATTATTGTTATTATTATTGTTATTATTATTATTATTATTATTATTATTATTATTATTATTATTATTATTATATTACTAATATTATTAATTACGGGATCCTAACAGTCACTATCTTATCTTCAATTAACTGTGTTTTTGGTTGTCTATTATTGTTTTGTTGTTTCAGCCTCATGTTATTATTCTTCACCACATGTAGAAAGCTATAGTTTAAAAATTATAGTCGTTATATGAATTTACCTTTAATTTAATTGTATTACTTTATAATATTTTATGTTGAGTTTCTATCTCTTCCTAATGATACTAAAGGTAAATACAAATGGCGTCATATCATTCTTAAGGGAAGTAAGCCAGTATACTCCAGATCCGTTCCCCCTTGGTAATGATCGACGACTGGTAGCTCCATTTTGGGCTGATGTAGACACTAATAATGGTGGCAGAGTCTACTACAGAGAAGTTGTGCGTCACAATAACGAAGGTCTGGCCGACCGAGCTACAAATATAGTGCGAGATACGTTCATAGACCAAAATGATTTTACGGCTACTTGGCTGTTCATTGCTACATGGGATAACGTGTCGTATTATGGATCTAACAACATAAATCCTGTAAGTTCTTTAACCAAATACAGGTTAAAGTTGTAAAATTCACTTAAAATAATTGTTTTTGCATGCATTTGGGGACTTACCGAGTATACAGTACAATATTAGGTCTGGTTGGACAATATCTGACAACACAAATCATGTACGACCTTCAACGAATACCATGAATTTTACTTTGTAAAAATCTACAGATTTTTTAGTCCACAATTAAATTAGGTCTACTGGCCTATCAATGAAAGACATACAGAGATATCAGATTAAAAACGTTATCAACCAATGCTAGAATTAGTGTTCATAAATACAATTTAAGAGAAACAAAATAACAATTTCATTTTACTGTAAAAATCTTAGCCAACTATGGTGAAACTGTTTAAGTTGTAATTATGTTTTTGTTTGTGTTTATAAGAGAAACGATTTTCAGGCGATATTGGTTACAAATGGACGTCATTCATTTACTTTTTTCCATTATGGTGACATTGAGTGGACAACTGGCGCGGCGAGTGATGGCAACCCGGACACCGGTCTAGGTGGTACACCAGCACAGGTATTAAATAAGCCGTAATAGATGATTGATTCATCGATTTTGTTTGCTTATTAAGCCAATACTCAACATTATGTTTGTATTACATGTTTATATACCGATAATACCAAACCTACCTGTAGTTATGTGCAATAAAATACAGTAGTGCTACATAGCAAAATATATGTAAAAGAAAATTCGATAATTTTCTCACTGACATTGCAAAAAAAATAAATAGAGAAAATCTGTGTGCTGCAAATAACTAACATTTTTAAAGATAAGGAAGTACCGGTAATAAATGAAAGTAAAGAGATAGCCTCAACAATAACTAGTGATTTTATTTAGTTACAAACTAAGCGAAGTTCTTCCAACCTTGTCATTTAGGTTTTTAAAAGTTTGAATTATTGCAATTACATTCCAAACATTTCAAATTTTATTATTAAAACAATTGACTGAAACCAGTCATGACTGTTAGAGTATGAGTCAGTGATTGACTTATACTCTAATATTCAATTAATAGTGATCTGCCTTTTGACAGGTACATCCACTCCCTCCACGTTTCATGGTATATCACTTCTTTCTTTAACTCTTGATATGTGCTTCACAATAATGGCGCTGTATAGGAATGAACCAGTATTTCGATCTCTGGCTGACTCACTCACTCAGACATCTTCCATTATAACTCCTTTTTGAAGAGATAATCATTACGTAATGAGTGTCCAATTAATTTATGCTGTTCTTTTCTATTCTTTTGATGATTTGTTTTCTTTTTCAACTCCTAAAAGAAACCCATCATAGAATTAGGGACCCGCTGGAGATAAGGTTGTTTTACGACATCACTTGTGGGCTAACCATGGTTCCTCTGTTTTCATGTTATTTGTTCTAGTATATTATTGTGAACGAATTTCTTTTTTATGTGTTTTTTCCTGTTGTTTCTCTCCGTTAATATATTTCTTGTCCCTGTATTTTTTATGATTATATTGTATATCCGTATGTATGTGTATTTGAAACAAATAAATAAATAACTTCAAGTTATTCGATAATATGATGTTTTATTCTGTATCCAAATTTTTCACCAACTACTGTGACACTGGGGGATATTGTTTTATTTTTACAGCCTTTGTACATGCTGGCAACCTAACACACAAAGTTAAATTGAAAAACAGCTATGGTTTAACAATATGAATTTATAATGTATCTTACCTTTGATAGGTAGGCTTTAATGCCGGAGATGGACGAAACTTCTACTCAGTGCCTGGTTCAAGAAACGCGTCGATTGTCGATATAGATACTACGACAAACGTAGGTGTAATCGGACGCTGGGTATTTCGAATAGACGAGGAGAACGTGATTGAAGATGGTTGCCACAATGAAGGTACAGTATACTGATAACTTTAATGCTATGGCGCGTGCAAGAATTTAAAATTAGGTGCAGATTATAAATATTTTAGAGAAGTCTAAGCATACGTAATGGAATTGTTTGAATGTTCATTTTTAGTTAATCTTATTTATTAAAAAGTAGTTCCTGGGTAAAAATTCTTTTCAATAATTGATAACAAATAATATTCCATGTTTACTTGTCCAAGTTATACGACTAGTTTATTAGCTTAAAGATGTATTGTCCCTCGCTAATGTCAAAAAATCATAAAAAATAATTTTGAAATAAACTTGCTCATATTGCAATAGCATACACATATTAACTAGTGCATAAACATTATTGAATTTAAAAAATGTGTACCCGGATTTTCAAACCAAAAAAATATAATAAAAATAATAAAACACTTCAAGTGACTGGAAGTGTTTCTATCATTTTTTGTTGTAAACTGATGGGTAGACATTTCTTAAATACACTAATTTCTATGTTCAAGTCATTAACTTTCATGTTACTTCAAAATGGGAAAGTTAATTTAAAAATTATATTTATGATTTTGTTGGTATTTAGCAAGGGACAATACATCTTTAAACAAGTAACATCTACCGTCCTGGGCGCAGCTCATAACACTCAAACACCCTAAGTGCATCAGCAAAAACATTGACCTTTTTTTTTTAAAGAGATTACAAACACTAGGAAATTGAACTGAACATAAAAAACAATACTTTAGCATTTTATTAATAATGATTAAAACATGTTATTGAAATAGTATTTTTCACATAGCTTTCATAATAAATATTCTTATGTCCTCGTCTTCATCATATAATCATAGTATTCGTTATAATTCATATTATTATTATATTTATATTATTGTTATTATTATTATTATTAATAAATATTCTTATGTCCTCATCCTCATAATATAATCATAGTATTCGTTATAATTCATATTATTATTATTATTATAGTATTCATATTATTATTATTATTATTAATTATTATTATGTCCTCATCTTTATCATATAATCATAGTATTCGTTATAATATATTATTATTATTATAAATATTATTATTACTATTATTATTAAATATTCTTATGTCCTCATCTTCATAATATAATCATAATATTCGTTATAATTCATATTATTACTATTATTATTATTAATAAATATTCTTATGTCCTCATCTTCATAATATATTCATAGTATTCGTTATAATTCATATTATTATTATTATTATTATTATTATTATTATTACTAATAAATATTCTTATGTCCTCATGTTCATCATATGATCAATAGTATTCTTTATAATAAGCAATTAGTAGAGCTCCGCAAATCACTCTATAGGAAAATTATTATACGAAGGTTAGATTTAATGCTTGAAAAAAAATTGTGAATGCATTAAATCTAACCTAAGTATAATAATTTTCGATTTAGTGTACGATGCATGTTCTACTAATTGCTTTATAAGTCAATCGTTGTCTTTTAATTTTAACCGTCCACTATTTTTTCTATTAGTGGACGCTTGGCTTAATTTTTTAGGTTCGTGTGCAAAAAACAATTGTTTACCTGTCTGCACCGACCAAATAGTTAGTGACAATGACTGTATTCGCTCTCGAATGCTTTGAAAAATGTTTATTTCTTTGGCGAATGTGAAAAATTAGTTCTTCTAACACAATACAAATTACAAAATAGCCTAGGCCTACTTATTCATCGTATCCGTACAGTACTGCTGATGAGTAGTTAACGCGTAGGCGCTGCCTACTGCAGGAGCACAAATCAGCATATTACGCACAAAATATAAATACGCACACAGTATACTGATCATATTACTATAGCAACCTATGACTGGTGCAACTGGTGCAACACAGTTGGTTATAAAAACTAACATTAAAAGACGGCGATTGACTTATAAAGCAATTAGTAGAGCATGCATCATACACTATACTTAGGTTAGATTTAGTGCATTCAAACATTTTTTTAAGCATTAAATCTAACCTTCGTATAATAATTTTCCTATAGCGTACTATGCAGAGCTCTACTAATTGATGATTATTATTATTATTATTATTATTATTATTATTATTATTATTATTATTATTATTATTATTATTATTATTATTATTATTTTTATTATTATTATTATTATTATTATTATTATTATTATTATTATTATTATTCAGCTGCAATAATTGTAATAATATATGTTTTAATTTAAATAACACTTTAGTCAATACCGGAACGCTTACAGTCTTTCCATCTACTGGTCTAATGCTTGGAGGGAATACTGTCCTCATCCAAGGTCCGTGTTTTGATGTCGAAAACAACATCACCTGTAAGTTTATTGACCCGGATACGGGTCCTGAAACTCAAGGTGTTGTTCTTAACACATTAAAGGCGGAGTGTGTGACGCCCATTCTTTTCCAGACTGGACGAATCAGGCTTTACGTGTCAAATGATGGCGGGCTAACATTTGGATTTGAGGGCGTTTTTACATTACGTAAGACGTAACTTTTGTTGTCGCTATCTTCTATTCTACTAAATAAGAGTAATGATCGAGTACTGTTCTGTATTTACTTGTAGACAACATAACCTTGGAATGAATTGATAAAAATAATATTGAATTGAATAATTTTAAAAGTTAGATTTAAGGGATAAAAGTGTTTTTTTTTTTTGTCTTAATTCTTTTTTTTTCTGTTTAAGTCAACATAGAAGATGTTGCTGCTCCAGTAACTGTAGATTATACATCTTCACCATCCATATCGGTTACTTGGGATACCTCATTTACACCGCACGAAACTGTTAATATTGAATTATTCATCTATGCGGAGGATTGGACAACTTTACAGGTCACACTCGATAGAATGATGATAACGGAACAAGTTGATGGAACTGCTGGTATAATCAGATTTCACGCTGAAGATGTACCGGTAAGCAGTAACGATCATATCGGAATTGTAAGAGTTTCAAAGTGGAACAACCAGGACGATTTGTAAGTCCATTATTTTACTGATTATTGATTTGTTTGTCATAATTTGTAAATTGGTGTTAAATCTACATAATTCAGTACAATCTTATTAACATCGACAAAATTAGTATGACATCTGCCTTGAATATTGTCGTGTGGAATATCGTTAAGAATAAACCACATCAACATTTAACAAATGTAAAATTATTTCTTTTCTCTGTGGGTTCTTCAGGTAGTGGTTTTGAGCAATGTAAAGAGAAATCCCATACAATTTTAGAAGTGTTTTTGTCTCAGTTCCGTTCCTCAGACTCAGAAAATCAATTTTTTGTTTCTGTTGCTGGTCCTAATTTTCGGAATAATATGGATGTTTCAATTACAAATTTAGTTTCTTTACCTGTCTTTAAAGGCAAAGTTAAAAAAAACTACTTATCATTGTACCATCATTAAATAATTATGGTAGCTTTAAACTCATCTCTCTTTTTTCATGGGGTCATGATTAGACAAGTTCTAGTCATGATTCCCAATGATGTTTTATTTTTCTTACTTACCTTCTCCTTTAATATTATTGCATTATATTGTACACCTTTATTTTATTTTCATCATTGAATAAATACAAAATACACTATTCTTTTATTGTCACTAGTACATATTAATATATAAGTAAAATTCGTCTGATTTAGTTACTGTAGTTTATCTATTAAAATCATTATTGTACATATGGATTGAGTTATGAATAAAATGTCTTCCTAATCTGTTATTATTGCACTTAATTGGACGAACGACCGGATCTATTAAAGGTATATTGCAAGAACATAGGATGGGACATGTCTTTAATTATATTACCAAGTTTCTTCAGTACATTTTTTTGTATATATGTCATCAAAATTATCGACATCAGAACCGATAATTTTACGAGAAGATTTCATGATTCTGAGTATTTTATGCTTATTGACCTGAGATAAGTTGCTGTACGATAAAATGCAGTTGCTATCAAGTAAACGTAATATAACATATTACTTAATAAAAAATAATAATAAATAGTAATGGTAATAGTAATAGTAAATGTCATTTGAATTTGAAATCCCACCCTACTCTTTTCAGTCATTAATGTTCAGATGCGTTTTAATTCACACATAATCTATAACTAAAACATAAATTCTGCAAGACAATTTGCATTTTGTAGGCCTATATATTTTAATTTTAGTAATTAAATTTTTGTAATCTCGCACTACTTACATACCGTAATACTGGTAATATTATGCAAATGTTAAACCAAGGAATATGTTTAAATGAGAAATCAATTGATCAGTCAATCTCTATTCTAATTTTAGGTATGTACAAAGTATCTGGAGTGAGGTTATGGATCTAGGCTGGTTGCATGCAGCTCAGAGCCCTTTTGGCGATTTCAGGGGTGATACGTGGTGTGATGATTGGGGAAAACTAGAGGACAGCCTCGGTAGCTTCCTCGAGGATATGCAACAGTGCCCGTGCACCTTGCAACAGGCGTTAGTCGACATTGGACGGTTTACCCCACACTCAGCGTGCTACCTTCCTAGCAATTTTCTGTTCGGTTGTGAAACGTTCAAGTACGTTCCTCAATGCGTTCGAGCAAATACACCAAGGTAGTTTGAAAATTTCTCTTCTACCCTTTTCGAATTTATGTACTTAAACGTGTTAATTAATATTTTATAATATTTTTTTTTCTGCGGAAATGACTGAATGTTAACTATGTAAATATTGTATTATTATTAATGTAATATTTACTATCAACTTTTGTTAATAATGCTATTATTAGTCATAAGTACTCCCAAGTCAATTATAGTGGTGATGGATGCTGGATCCATGATGTGATAACCTAGTATCCAAGGGCTAGACTGTGACGATGTATCTTGAGAGAAGTTAATGCCAGCCAAGACTTCATGCTGACCTCCACGCGGTCGCCACTGGAAACTGGAATCTTTCCCAGGCCAACAGCATCGAGGATCTATGGGATGGAAAACCCAGACCGAAAACCTAGAGGGTGACAATCTGTGAGGGCACCTGAACAGCAAACTCTGCTATTCTTCTGGTCGGTCACTGCGACTACTGAACTACTGAGCTCGTCTTGGTTAATCATTGCAAGCCCAGCCTACTTCAAAAGTGGGGAGGGGTATATTGGCAACTGACAAAACCCAGTGTATTCTTAAATTACTTCGTCAGGTTATCCAATAAAACATAAAGTCTCATATTACGAAGAAACCGTACTGGCAGCTCATCGCCCAGGATAAAAATTGTCCAAACTTCATTTAAATTGAAGTTTGCGTCTTGGAATATCAGAACAATGCTAGATAGACAAAACTCTGAACGACCAGAGAGAAGAAGTGCAATAATATCATATGAGCTGTGCAAATACAACATTGACATTGCAGCACTGAGTGAAGTGAGACTTCCTGAGACTGGTTACATCAGGGAAGAAGCTGGCTGCACCATATACTGGAGTGGTAAAACGACTGGAAAACGTAGTGAATCTGGTGTTGCTCTCGCTATCAGAAATGATTTTGTTCCTAAACTGATAGAAGAACCTAAGCCGGTGAATGACATGATGATCACACTTAGACTGCCTTTATCTGATGAACGTTACTGCACCTTTATAGACGTCTATGCACTAACAATGACTAACATTACTAAAAAAAATTAATCAATTCTATCACCAACTGTGCAGCACACTCCGTACTATTTCACCATCTGATAAGATTATGCTCATGGGTGATTTTAACGCTAGAGTTGGTAAAGACTACATCACCTGGCCCAAAGTTCTTAGAAAGTATGGCTATGGGAAGCTGAACTCCAATGGTGAATTTCTTCTTACACTCTGCACAGAACACCAACACCAACATATCCCATTTTTTTTTTTTGCCAGGTTATTTTAGCATGGTATTCATCATATCAGATATATACATCTATATCAGCGGAAGAAATAAAAAGTGAAGTTATTATGTGGAAATCATGTATTGATAAACAGCAAATATAATACTTTCCCTTATGTAAAACACTGGATTAATTCAGGAATAGTATATATCAATGATATTTTAAATAAAGACGGCATATTATGCCAATACTATATTACAACAAACTTAAATCCTCGGCAAATTGGTTAGTTGAATTAAAAACAATAATTGATGCTATTCCGGTTTCATGGAAAGACAAAATACGTAAAAATCCAGGAAAATTAGATTGTATACGTAAAACAAATAAACAAAATATACAGGTGCTTAAAACAAAATATTTTTATCATCAACTAATATAACAAAAATCTGTAAAATCACACGTTAAAAATAAGTGGGAAAATAAATTAAATATCAAGATAAATTGGCATAAAGTATGGCTTTTAAAACTTATTAAAATTAAAGAAAGATTACTAATAAATTTTAGTTATACATTTCATTTTAAACTCATACCATGTCGAAAAAACGTATGTAAATGGAAACTTATTGATTGGCCTCTGTGTAAAAGATGCAAAATTCAAGACGATTACATAAATTTATTTCATGTTGAGAGATCAAAGATTTTTGGAATCAATTTAATTTATTCTTACATAAACTGGACCTCCCAAATGTCGTTATTACTTTACGTTCATTTATTGTAGTTGACCATTTAAAAGGCCATGATTACTTTTTAATTAATTATATGTTAGTTTTTGCCTCATTCACAATTTTTAGATTTAGAATGAAGTATTATGATTGTTTAACAAAACCAGATTTATTCAATACTTTTACGAATACGATATTAGAATGGCGTATAGTTGGAGTTACTTAGAGTTACTTAATTTCTTTTTTTGATAGATTTTTAAGTTATAGTAAAATGGAAAGAAAAGTAAAAGGGAAAAAAGAGAAAAGTGGAGAAGAAAGGAAGAAGAAAAAGGATGAAATCTTATTAGCTGTACATTTTATCAACTGATGAACGATTACATTATATTATATTGATTAATAGAAAAAAAAAAGCTAGAGAAGACACTCACTGATAGGCTTGATACCATACCATCAGGGGTTGAGGAGAACAAATGGTAGACATTCAAAGAGGTGGTGTGCAATGCATCTGAAGAACACCTTGGCAATGCAACGAAAAAACAGGAGGACTGGTTTGATGAGAACAGTGCGGAGCTTGTTCAACTGTCGGATGACAGGAATCAAGCCAGAACCAACATGCTCAACAGGAACACCCGATATAATAAGGCTAAATTTAAAACTTACAGTAAACTCCTACAAAATCGATGCAGAGAACTGAAGAATGAATGGTGGATGGCAAAAGGTGCAGAGCTTCAATTTCTTGCTGACACTGATGATATCAGAGGCTTCTACCAAAGTATGAATGCGGCCCTCGTGTGAGTCACTCTGATCAACTGCTTGCCATTGACAACACAACGCTGCTCACAGAGGAAACAAGATCTCCTCACCAGATGGACCGAACACTTCAGAGCACTGCTAAACGAAACACCAAACATCGACCCAAATGGGACGGAAATAGGACTTAGACGAAGTTATAGAGGCAGTAGAGACGCTGTGTGAAGGTAAATCACCTGAATGGAATTCATCCTGAAATCATTGAGAGGCGGTCCCACATGGCTAACTTCTCTTCGTGACATCATCAGGGAGGTCTGGAAATGGTGAGGTCCCACATGATTTGAAGGATGCTAAGCTAGTGACTATCCTAAAAAGAGGAGACCGTCAAATCGAATGTGTGGCAACTACCGAGGAATATCACTGTTATCGATACCTGTGAAGGTCTTTGCTACGCATTCTACTTCATAGACTCTCCTCTTATTCTGAAAAATTTCTACCTGAGGCTTATTGTGGATTCAGTGGGAGAGGAACAGTGGATATGATCTTCGCTCTCAAACAGATTCAGGAGATGTGTAGAGCAGAATATGCCACTCTATATGATTTTCGTTGACTTTTACCAAAGCGTTCAATACAGTGGATAGGACAACTTTGTGGAAGATTCTCTTGAAAATTGGCTGCCACACCCACTTTACCAACCTTATCAGCGCACTACACACGGGTATGAAGACCTCGGTAAGACTAAAGGGAGAGCTTTCCCATCATTTTGAGGTCAACAACGGAGTAAAGTAAAACAAGGTTGGGTACTAGCTCCCACACTCTTCTCTATATTCCTGTCTGTCGTGCTCAATCATGCCTTCAAAGACTGTGCAAAAAGTGCATGGATCCAGAGCAGACCTGGAGCAGACTTGTTCAATGTCAACCAGTACAAGTCTGTGAGCAAAACCCTGAAGATACTTGTAAGAGAACTGTGTTCGCAGATGACACAGCATTCATTGCACACTACCATGATGATTCTCAGGAAATAATAAGTAGATTTGCCAGCTCGGCTCAAGCATTCGGACTAGAAATCAAGATTAAAAAGACAGAACTGATATATCAGCCACCCCTGGGATCTCATGATACCGGTAAAACATCCATATTGACAACCAACATCTAGCTAAAGTGTCGAAATTTAAATACCTCGGATCCACAGTCATGAACAACAAGATGGGTGAAGAAATCCGCATCAGGATGTCAAACGCCTCTATCTCATGCGGTAGATTAAAGCAGAAGATGTGGTACTACAAAGGTCTGACCTTCAAAACCAAATGCGCAGTATATTGAAAAATATTATTATTATTACTATTATTATTATTATTATTATTATTATTATTATTATTATTATTATTTATTTATTTTTTATTTTTTTATTTTTTATTTTTATTATTATTATTATTATTATTATTATTATTATTTTCATAATCAATAATATTAATAGATTGATTATGTAGTTTGTTCACGTTCGCATTACAGTGAGTCTGGTAGTGGGGTAGAGTGTTGTTACGGACCTGATGGTGAACTACTTAACATTCAAGATCAACTATATGCTGGATTTTTTCATCGACGCCATAACCAAGCATTGACACCACATGGGAAAATTGGACAAGTGCCTTACTTGTCCCATTTTGCAGCCGACATTTTACCATTACGATATTGCTGTTACTATTCGTATCTAGAATGTGAAAATTTTAAAGATAGGCGTCCCTCAGACGATTGCACAAGCTATGTGCCACCAGCAATAGGTAGGTCATTATTAAACGACGTTTATCAATGTGCTGAATAAGAAGCAATTGAGAACACGACGACGGTAATATACAGAACGTAATGATGTAACTTGAAGAGGTGTGTTCTCATTGTCGCCTGGATTCTAGTAATAGCAAAGATACTAGAAACAAAAGATTGGACTCTTACAGAAAACAACTGTATCAACGAATGGCATGGGTGAGAATACCAACTGAGTTTTACGCGTGCCAGTCGTACGCGGCGCCCTATTAATGTGTGCGCCGCATACCGCTGGAAATTAATAAACTACGTTTCTGAAAGGATTGAAAAGACTAGCATATCGAATGCAAGTATTTACTTAAGGTTATAAAACATAAATACTAGTTATTCGTCATGAACTTTAGACTAATTTAAATAGATACGCCATGCCATTTCCCCCCCCCCCCCGTACCAAACAATTGCATGAAACTCCACTCGGGTAGTCTCGACTGACTAGATTCGAAACTTTCAATTCTGGAAGTCGAAGGGTCATCAACCAAAGATAAACGCCTACAAAACTTCTGAGATACAGCATTGTCGCTTTCTGCTTGATTTTGATTGCGCATTGATGTTACCATGCTAATAACTAATGGGCCGTTTAAAACGAAAAATATAATATTTGATTTAGCAGCACGAATAATAAAATAGTGCTTTTTGAACTTGAGTTACATACTGTGAACATTTTTATATTTTAGTTGGCCTAGGTTTTAAATAATTATAAGTACCAGGCATAGATCTACTAAAAATTATACATAGGCAGTTAGGAGTTTGGAATGGTCATGTACTAAGAGAATGTGATCACTACCCAAAAAAAAGTTTAGAAGGCGGCTTTCAGAAGAAAGCAGAAAGAGGAAGGAACATAACAGCATTTATTGATCAAATAAACAGGGTGACACAGTTATTTTGACATTAAAAGAAAAGCTGAGAATAGAGAGCTCTAAAATAAGGATGCCATCATAGGACCTACCAAAATAGCAGAGCACCAATGTATGCATGATACCTAGTTGTTAATTATAGGCCTAGTAAATAGTATTGTACTGTAGTTGCCCCTTGATCACAAGGCTTAGGCAAAGTTAATTAATAGCGAAATTATATTTTTATTTAATTATTATTATATTTATTATTATTTATTTTCATCATTATTATTTATTTTTATTATTATTATTTATTTTTATTATTATTTATTTTTAGGAAGTGGATATATTTACGTCGCGGTAAACAAATCAGTAAACGATATGTTTACGTACATGAAACCACGCATGCGCAGTCATACTTTAATAAACTTGCATTATTGGTCACGTAAATTTATCGATTCATGTTAAATGTACGTTAACGCGGAGTTCAACTTTCAAACTCCAAATTAGCATCGGCCTTTTGCTGAATGCTGTACCATGAATCCACGGTACACGAAAATCAAATCTTCAAACGTGGACGTGTTTATAATAGTCCTGTTAAAATACATTAACTTGACACAACAATTTTTCTTGTAAAAACAAATGGTTTCTATTTCTACTCTTTAAAAAGCCATTGAACAACACACGATCGAATCGACGGCAAATCAACGCACATGGGGAATCCCAAAATTGGGTGTATGAGTTTTCGTAAACAGTTTACACTAGCGGATAGGTACAGTATTTAAATTATAATTTTACCGTTCTTACTAAACGTAATTAAATTTACTACAGTAGTAGCCTATGTACTTCAATTAAATAAAATAATTGAATGATTGTGATAATGAGCTAGAAGTATTCGTTTCACTTTCTTACATCATGACCACAACGTCGAGCGGGGCTGTTTATTCCACGTTCTGCATCCATACTTCATAGACACATGCACAGTATGCCAATGTTGTTTTGATAGTGATCAGACTACATGGGAAAATATGTTTGAATAAAACATTAAAAATATTTGTTTTGTCTTATTACCAGGGAGATGTATTTTATGTATTTTTTACATCTCCCTGATCTCACTTTTTCGTAATGATTAAATATTTTACAGAAAACACACGCATATTATTATTCATTGTCTACTTCTTGCTTGATAGCGCAGTACTTTGTAGAGTGGATCATGTGCTCTCCAAACGTGGTCTTCCTGTATGTTCTTCGCGATCGATCGGGGCTCTGCTCGACCCGAATAAAGACTATAACGATGTTGTTTTTGTTAGTGACGACGTGGGTAAATTTGTTTGAATGAAAGCATTAAGATGTTATTTAATTTGTGATGGTTGAATATCGTATAACAATACAGGTAGGCCTAGAAGAATATCGTCTTGATTTCGTGGTAATTAAGTTTTAGCAAGGAAACCTCGCGTAGGCCTAGGCCTTGTATTTAGGTCAAGTGTGTTCATTCAACAAATGATTGAGTAAAATGAACATAACATTTCCAGCTCATAATATCAATTTTATTTGAAAAGTTAACACAGTGATTTAATAATTTATTTTGTGATTAAACTACATACTGTGCTGTTGTAGAAAATTAAATTCCGTTTAATAAAAAATAAATATATTAATATTAATTACATTACAATACTTAGGCCAAGTTTATATAATGCCGGAGTAATATATTTAATTTATTATTATTTAATAATATTTTTCTTACGCACTGTCCCATTTTAATTTTGTTTCAAATTTGTTTCAATTTTTTTACAAAATTTCAGTCAATGTCATGTAAAGCGTTACTGTTGTGTAGTTAGGGGCCTATTCTAGGGAGGGGCCAACTCAGCCTGTAATTAGGCCTAGGTAATTATTCCTAGCCTCTGATAGTTCCTAGTTACTACTTCTACTACACTCTATAGGTTGGGGTACTTAGTAGCTGCTGTTGTTGTTTTCGTGTAGAGTCAAGCGTAGGGAGACATATAAAGCGCTCTGATTGGCTAATGATAAGATGACATAATCGCACTTTTGTTTGGCACTCGCAGGGCATCTCGCAATGCGATACAATGCAGAGTAATGCGATACACGCCAACCAACCAAACAATCCATGCAAATGCAACGCGCCGAGTAAGCCTGATCTTTATATGTATAACAGCTTACAATATTGGGAACATTAAATTAGTAGGCTACCATAGTCACAGCTTATCATACAACTGTAATACCCACTGATACTAGGCCTAGAACATACTGTAGTAGGGCCTACTATGAGTACAAACGAGGTCGTTTGCATAGTATGGCCTAATAGTAGGCCCTAGGGATCACAGACTTTTAAGCGAGAAATATTACACTGTACCTTGTTTAGCGATTTCGAATAGTTAATGCACCCTCCCCAACGAAAAATAGAAATTTTAGAAAAACATAAAAGTGTTACATATTTTTATTATGGCTTTCACTCCACTGAAATATCCACAAATTAGATCAATTTAAAGTATTTATCTCATTACAACACTGTTTAAATTCATATCAATGAACATTTTATTTTCATTTTGTTCTTCACCTAAACGCTTTTGGCAAAATAATTTTGCTAAATAATTTTTCACTCCCTCTGACGGCTTCTACAAAAATAAGTTCACTTAACAAGGCACAGTATTATTCGAAAAGTCTTTCCTTTACCTACCTGTCTATGTCAGTTAATGTAGCTAATCAATATACAGATAGTGTAATAGTGATAGTAAAGCTGTCAAAAGTTAGTATTCACAACGACAGCAAACAGTAGTAATAATTATTATTATTAATAAAAGTTAGTGTATTGCACCACTTTAATTTATCTTTTCTTTCTCTGAATCTGTGCAGTATGAATATTATTTATTAATGGTGTATATTTTATTAACCATATAACGTATATTGTTGGTATTTGTATCTGTATTTTAAATGTATAAATCTAATGTGGAAAGTCAACTTTCTTTACTACAGTACAATATATATTGCTCTCTCCTCGTGCATTTACACTCGCACAAAATTGCGCATCTAAGAAAATTGAAACAAGTAAATTATAAAATAGTAAATAATATTAACTGTTATTTTTCTTTAGTGTTCTTTTTTTTTCTAGAATTATAAATAATAAAATCAGCTTATAAATGATATAATAAAGTGTGAAATTAACAGATAATTCACAGCTAATAATAAATTAAGGCAACCCTTAATTGTGTTTGTAAATATTAGCTAACAAATACAGTAATAAATATAATAGTACAGAACAGTGAGAAAAGCAGATGTGTGACCATTAGTACAATCTCAAACTTTATATATTTTTTAAATAAATAATGTAATATCTATTTTTCCGAAGTAGTACTGTTTAAACTATTAATATTATTTGGAAAGAGTGTAATTTACATTTTTTGACTTAGAAGAATACGTTTTTTCAAGGTTTAGGTTTTCTGTATACACTAGGTTATGGGACACCTTCTTTCTTTTTGCTTTTAAGAAGTCTGTGGAACATTTTTCAGTACAATGTTCTCTTTGCACAACTTCCATCACCCAACTGTGTTGACATTATAGACAACATCTGGCTTTTTACTTTGTACATTTGCATGTATTTCGGTTAGGCATTCATCTGGAATTGGCTATGTTGAAGGTATTGATGAGATGGATCTATGCATTCTGCTATTAGCAATGTCTATCAGTCAGCGTTCCATCCAGAAGCATCCCAAAAGGCCAAATCCCTATTTCGTGGTATCATTTCATGGACCTAAAAAAAACACCAGATTCAAGTATTTAGTTGTGCTGTACTGTGCTTCCATTTATTATGTCATGACATAACAACATCAGCAGTTTGAGGATTTTTTAATAAAAAAAAAAACCTGGGTTGCTACTTATTTGTAGTTTGGTTATTTAAAAATATTACTTTATTTATTCAAACATCACATCTCAAACAATAATATAAGGTGGCCAAAGACCAAATTGCATGTTACTTGTGTTACGTAATTTTCATTCAAAAAGACATAATATTCATTAAAAGACTAGACAGTTAAATTGTTGTAACATCAGAAAAAAGTACAAAATAGAAAAATCTAAATGATAAAAAACTAATTACAACCAATAATTTGAGCAACTGAATAATAAAGAAAGGGGGCATCTCACATTGCAAAGTTTGCTGTTAGTCAAGTATAACATTATAATTTTAAAATTACAATTATAATAGAAAGTATTGGAGAGCTGTGCACAATAGGCCAGGGTCTAAGCCCAGGTAGTTGTATAGTTTGGTAGTAGGGTAGTTATTTATTAATAATTATTATATTACAGTATTGAGGTGTAGAAATAAAGGAAAAATAGACTATTTGGGCCTTAAACAGGTTGCTCTGCTAGGTACTTCTTCAGAGAAAGAAGGCGAACTTGTCATGCAAACTAGGCATAGGCGTGTTGCATCATGATTGATGATATGGGATAGGGAGGGTAGGTACTCTTCCAACTACGCCAAGGGTAGACCTTGCCTATAGACTGGGCCTAGATAGAGTCATGAGTTGTGGGTTACGTATACAGTAATAATAGTGAAAACTTGCTCTGAGAAAACCATAGTTTGCAATTGGTTAATCAAACCTATATATTTTCTTGGGATCACTCTCACTAGCACCGTATCCGAGTGCGAGTTGGTTGACTCTTGTGCGATGATGTCATCTTATCATTAGTCAATCAGAGGGCTTTATATGTTTCCCTAGGCTTGACTCTTCATGAGAAAAAAAAAATGCCCGCCGGTCACGATTTTTTTCCCTGGACGTTTGAGGCAGTGGAGATTGGTGGCGCAATAGATTCAAAATATCACCTTCCTGATCCGGCAGTCAGTCATGAATATTTATTGAACTATTCTTATTGTCAGAGCAGTTTCTATACAGTAAGTGCTGATAAAATGAGATGCGATAGCGACATAGCGAGATGAAGAGTGTTGAACACCACAGACTTAGCTCTCCTTTTATTATAACTCCGAAATACATAGGCCTATTTTTGAAATAATGATTAGGCTATAATTACAAAACATTACTGTATACAGTTAGGTCTAGATCTGGGCTATATTTTTTAGGAATGTATCTCAGTCACGCATACCAAAATATAAATACTTTTAAGTTGTAGGCCTACGAAATGTATTTAGGCCTATTTGACGTATGCAGTAAAGTACAGTATTAATAAGCACAGTAATATAGGTCTAATAATTATCATGACAATGACAATAATTAAATAATAGCAATGGTGACGATAATGATGATGATGACGACCAATATTGTCACTATCAACATTGCTAATATAAGGTAATGGGACTTGTTTTTCTAAGGCATCAACATAACTTAAAAATACAATGTGTGATAATTTTTACAATTAATTATAATGTTACCATGATACTTAATGTGATCTTTTTTTTTTTACGGAACTGCGTGTATCTTCATGATTTCGGATACATTATCCGTGAAGAGGAATTTAACACAATAATACTAAATATATATTCGGATACACAAAAGACCAACTATATTATAATTATCGTAATAATAATTATTATTTTTATTAGGCCTGCTATACATACACACACATATGTGTATGTATATGTATGTATATGCATATATATCTGTCTCTTATACACATCTAGATGTGTATAAGAGACAGGTATTGAGGCGTAGAATAGTAATAGTAATAATAATAATAATAATAATAATAATAATAATAATAATAATAATAATAATAATAATAATAATAATAATAATAATAATAATAAATGTTGAAGCTTGCAGTACACCACCTGTCTCTTATACACATCTAGATGTGTATAAGAGACAGGTATAGTGTTGAATGTTCAGTACATTCGCAAATAAAGTTGCGAAAAAAAAAACCCAATCACTTGCGAGATTGTTTTTGCAAATATTTAAGAATGTACTGAGCATTCAGTACATATACCGCGACTGGTAGGGCAAACAGCATTTCGTAGGTTTATATACTTGTGCATTTACGTCAAGTGAAACACATTTCATTTTGTGTGAGTTTTTATGTTGGTGCACATACAATATGTACGCGTGAGTGCAAACAAAAGCCGTAACAATGTTTATAATTTTGCAGAAATAGCCTAATTATTATTTATTTTAGACATGTTCTGTTATAATATATTCAAAAAAAGGGGTTCAAGTCATTGGGCGTTCAACCATACTCTTCATTATAAGAAAACTACTACAGTAACACTAGTCGGTGTTGTACGATGCATGGTAGGCCTACTCGAGCCTGGGATATATCGCTTAACAATGGAAGACGTGCAAACAGCGGCAGGAAACTCTATAAATATTCATTGCATCAATGAGGCCTTACGTTGAATCTATAGCACCACCAACCTCCACTGCCTCAAACCTCCAGGAAAAAAAAAAACTCCCCCCGCTCAGGGTCCAATGGCTGAGCCCCTGGAAGGACCCCACATTATAAATGGCTATCTTATGTGACCTCAGCCAGTTTTCTCTCAAATAATACTGTTTAAATTAAGTGAAATGTCTATGGAATTAAAGAATCAAAATGAGCATCATGTTGTTTTATAGCAGTTAATTCATTATACAGAACAGTTTAAATCATGATGGAAATATTGTTTTTTTGTATCTTAATACGAACTAAAGTTAAGTTTTAGAAACATAAATAACCGGGAACGGGATTGTACTTTAGCCATTGTGTTGCAACAAGAAAAGTGTGTAGAGAATACCGTGAGTTTTTATAAATGCCTGTGATTGGCAATATGTATATGCCTACTGTATTGTAAACTAAAACTACGCATTATAAATTAAACATTCATTGGGTGTTTTTAGAAGAACAACAGAGAAGTGAACATTCTCGGTGGATTAAATTATATAATAATCATCAAAGATAGGTAAATACAGTGTTAGAATAAGGACATAATAATACATCGTGTAGCATAGCTCTCAACGAATGTAGTCCTGTAATAAATGAATAAAGAAATTGTGTAATAAAATGCCTCTGGCGGGACTCGCACCTGCGACCTCTCGCTGTCAAGGCGAGCGTCATAACAATTAGACCACGGAGGCTTCATGGTTGAACAGATTCAAATACCACCAGATACACTCCATTACACAATGATTACGGCTAGAAACAAATAGCCTTGACAGCGAGAGGTCGCAGGTTGAAGTCCCGCCAGAGGCATTTTATTATACAATTTCTTTATTCATTTCTTACAGGACTACATTCGTTGAGAGCTATGCTACACGATGTATTATTATGTCCTTATTCTAACATTGTATTTACCTTTCTTTGATGATTATTATTATTATTATATATATATGTATATATATATATATATGTATATATATATATATATATACAAGCAAATACGAAAATGAAACGATAGCATACGTTGACAAAATAGAGATTTTATTCAAGACGAATATTTCAGCGTTTACACGTATGAATGATAAATAGAGAACAGATCAAAATAAAAACTATAATGAATTAACCAAGATAAGTCGTAAGATAATAGGAACGAAATTTTTAATTAAGAAGTGATTAACTAATAAACTGTCGGTAGCACTTAAAATAGGTATAATAATAATAATAATAATAATAATAATAATAATAGTAATAGTAATAGTAATAGTAATAATAATAATAATAATAATAATAATAATAATAATAATAATAATAATAATAATAATAAATGTTGAAGCTTGCAGTACACCACGTAAGTAGTTCTGAAAAGAACTGTTGTTGTTGAGAAAGTCTCGACGTTTCGATTGAGATGCTTCAATCGTCTTCAGGAGAATAATATCTGCAGACACTCCAAACAGGGAAATACCCTGGCCCCCTCTGGTTCCCCTTGGCGACGCCATTGGAATACTCGTGTGTCACGACATTATGAAGTGCCTGCTCTTGTTCGTATTGAATTCGAGTCGAGTCAATCCGAGACGGTCCGAGTGGAGTTTCATGCAAATGGTTCGTACCGGGAAAAAAAAAAGTCGCTGCCTGGATATGCGTATGACAATTATGAACTACCAAAGTGTAAAGAGGAGGGAGCCGCTTACGTCTGAAGATACGTACAAGCTTTGGAAGTATATCCGCTTCAGATTTTATTATGCCAGAGTTCTATCTTGTGTTTCTAGTATCTTATGTAATAGTATGGTGCGAATCTTTTAGACAGAGGTTAGTGAATTTGTTTACATTCACGTTACCGCGCAAATCGAAAGCTATTTACGGACCTTTCTAAGGGATCATTGACCAATCAGAAATTCGCTAATAATATTACGAGATTGTCAAACAATCACACCTGTGTCCCACTAACGCATGTGTTGACGTACGTTTGCGATGATCTTTTTGTGAGACATTAGCTACAACATCCAATATGAAGATAGACAGCAGCCACTTCCCCTTACTTGAAAAATTTAACTAAAATGGAGATTAAATTTAAAAGTATATTCAAATCTTAAGGCTGAGAGTGCCATTTAAAAATCATCTAAAGGTGCTATGGTTATACAATTGGTATTATGTTACCGCAGCTGCTACCGCAAGAAATGCCAATTATATACTTACTTTCCGAAGGCTTTAATTCAATAAATAGACCTACGCCTTTATACATAATGAAACATAAATACAAATTAGTTGAGAGTCTCTAAATATGTATTTCTTTAATTATAGGCATAATATACATAATTTAATGTTACTGTTCATATACAATTTTGCATATGACATCATAGTCATAATATACATAATTTAATGTTACTTTTCATATATAATTTTGCATATAACATCATGAGTTTAGAAAATTGTCCGTAAATCAGCAAAAAATGATACATTTCAACGCGTCTCTCATTAGAAGTTTGTATCTAATTTAATTGCTCAAACTTTTGAATTAACAACTCAACATTAACAACAGAATTCACAACAGAACTAAATTAATATGGTTAAAACGTGGTGCTATTGTTGTGTCTACCATAATACATTACCGGTATTATAACAGTGTATTAAAATTGACATGGTATTTGTTGTTTTTTTATCCTAAAATATTTTCCCTTGACTCTAAGTATACACCATTTTATTATGTTTCTCTATGTTTGCTATATTGAACTTGAGGCGGTGGTAATGGTGATCCTCATATCCGCACACTAGACGGTACGTCTTATACATTTAACGGGCATGGCGAGTATACATTTGTTGAAGCACTCAACGGACAATTCGTCATGCAGTGCCGGACAGAACCAATCACAGGTAAGCTGTCAAAATGATGATTTCTATTTTTTTAATCATTATTATTATTATTATTATTATTATTATTATTATTATTATTATTATTATTATTAATATATAAAAACTATATAAATTTCAAACTGCTAATTTGTATTGTTCAAAAATAATAACTTAATCTTAATGGACCTCTTTTTGACAGGAAGAAATGCAACTCGGTTTACTGCAATGGCTGCAGCATTTGACGGAACAGATAGTGTTCACATTGGCCTAAGTGAGCGTAGAGGACTCGATGCTCGCATCAAATCCGAGAGTGGATGGCAATTGGTTGACTTTGAACGTACCCAATACTGGACGTTTAACGGTAGAAAAATTTGAATAATTATTTTTATATGCGTCAATTCTGAACAAAATGTACTTTCTATGTTGTCGGTATGTGCTTACATAAATCAGAGCAAAACATTATTCAATTATACAAAAAAAAATAAATAAAATGAAATGCCAATTAAAAAAAATTTTCACATAATTTGAAACACTTTTTCTAAAATTCACTCATTTAAAATTTAAAGTGGGTGACATTTTCTTATAAGCAACTTAGAATTTGATCAAATAGTTCGAACGTTAATTTCACAATATTTCTGGTATAAAAATAAGAATCAAATGATAAGAATTGTAAATAGGTACACACAAATCCACCTTCAATGCGCTTACGATTATGACAGTAATCTTTATCTGAAAAGCAACAGACACTACCGTAACGTATAACACTACCATATCCTAAGAAACAGAAACAAACACGGTTGAGGAAACCAGCATTAACGTTTTGTATACTAGCATTTTGTAATCTCCAACAATTATTGAGGCTCGATTTTATCGCTCGAGTCTAATAATAAAGGTAGAAGAGTGGTATAAACAGGCGTTTCAAGCCCCTTAAACATAGATCAGTGGTTTAACTTTATAACAGCGTCTAATTTACATCAAAATTATCACCTGCAATCAGTCTGTGCTCAGCTATGATATAGGCTTAATGAAGAAATAATAACTAATAACGAAGTTGACCAATTTTTATTATCAGGAATATCAGTTTATAAACCAGACGATGGAGAGGTCAGTATAATGGTAATCTTCGAAGTTGGCATTGCATTTACCATTAAAGAAACTAATGACGTCATGTCAATAATATTTTACGGAACTGAATCGATGAAAGGAACCACAAGAGGGCTTCTAGGAACCTGGAATGATGATAAAAACGATGACTTCTTTACACCTAGTGGCAACGTCATTAGTATAAACTCTACATTACAAGAGATACATTACAACTTCGGCCAACTATGTATGTTAAAGTCGTTCAAAAATACATGTTATATTTATTCATTTTTATCTGTAATGGCTGCATTTTTACTTATAGTTTAAGCATTGCTGATTAACAAAACGATATTCGGTGTCGCTTCCAAACACCGCTTAACACATCTCACAGGGGTCCATTAGTCGAAGCAACCGATAGCTCCAAATGTAAATGTTTAAAATGGCAATCAAAAATAAAAAGTCTCTAGTCTGCACCGCGCCCGATGAGGGCAGTTCTTCTTCGAGGGGTCATGAATCCACTATCTACCACCCGCGTCACTCCCGATATAAATAAATTTAAATATAATAGAATATTATAAAACAAGCCACAATTGTAAATAATTATTATTTCAACCGAAGCTATAACAAAGTACGGAGAATGCGAAAGGAAACAAATTAAATACTAAGTGTGACAGTAAATGCAATGGTACTAGTCATTACCGTTGGCACAGACCAATGTTCTATATAGTTATAAGTATTTCTCACTGTATTCTCTAGGGAGCATTGATCCACAAGATGCTCTATTTTACTATGAGCCAGGAGAAGCCCACAATGACTACAGTAATCCTACGTTTGTGCCACTATTTGAGATTCCAAACAACGTTGATGCCGATGAAGTCAAACGGGTTTGTGGCGACAACTTCGAGTGTATGTTTGACTACCAAGCCTCTGGAGATCCAGAGATTGCACAGGCTACCCGAACGAACGTCGAGAATTTGAATAATGTCGTGGCATCTTCTGCACCAGGTAGGCAAAGATGTTCAGGACAGGCACAAAAAAGAATAGGTCTGGGATTGGAGGGGATGAAGTTAGGCCAATAATTATTTTGAATGTTCTTTTCAGTGTTAAAATATTTTTTTTATAACAACTTTATATCTCTCCAGCAGATTTTGAGTATTTTGCAATGCCATTACTCTTATGGTCATTATTAACAACCCATAAGTAACCATAGCACTATGTGGTATTTGTGTAAATTAGCATTTGCTATTACAATATTATAATTTAAAGTATTTAGTTTATGGTGCGATTAATATTAATATTAATATATATGTATACTGTCTCTTATACACATAGATGTGTATAAGAGACAGGCATTTGGGGTGACCAATAATTTCATTTTTCTTTCTTTTTATTATAGTTGTAGCATGTCCTTTTGTTCCTGTGCCGATCAATGGCACCAAAAATGGTACTTCAAATATAGAAGGTAGTCACCTGATATTTACCTGTGACCCTGGATTTGATCTTCTCGGAAGTGACGACATAGTCTGTCAAGCAAATGGAACTTGGTCGAGCGACGCACCAATCTGTCAGCAAAGTAAGCTGTGTTTATCAAAGATTGTTGTTATAAACATTGTACATTGTACTTAAAATATAATCTTGCAGGCATATTTTTCGATATAAAGTTTTTTTTTTTTCGTGCATCTTATTATATAGATCCGATTTAAAGGATGACAGATTGGTTGGTTGGTTGATTGATTGATTGATTGCTTAGAATGTATTATTAAGCACTTTTTAATGCAATTTATAATTGTTTCTAAAGTATTGTGTAGGTTTATTGAGACACCAGTTAATGGGAAGACGAATGGTCAACAACAGACAGTTTGCAGTGTTCTTCAATTCAGCTGTGACGAAGGGTACGAAGTGCAAGGATCAGAAGAGATAATATGTCAAGAAAATGGCGAATGGTCTGGAGAACCGCCAATATGTGATGGTTAGTACAAACATGTATCGGATACATTGTTCTTTACTTTATCCAACCTAATGTCATGCGAGGTTTATTCGAGTAGTGGAACAAAACTTCAATTAAAACCCGACGCTGGCCGGGTTTGAACTAGGGTCATCAGTACAAGAAGCAGGAACTTTACATTTCGGCGTAAGTGGAACCTGAGACAAAAACTGTATATGAATTGATATATATCGCAAGTGAAACAACGCAAGGAAAAAAAAAAAAAAACCAAAAAAAAAAAAAAAAAAAAAAAAAAAAACAATGAGAGTTCTCAACACACTTTGAATAATAGAGATCAATACTCTTATCAGATTTAAGGCATTTTAACAAGACATAGGCCTAATTACCGAAAACATATTTTAAATACATAGATCTTAATTATTATCGCTAAAGTGTCTTGGGGTAATGTTTTAATACATATTTAAACGGTTAAGGAAAAAGAAATATTAAGATACGGGATCCCGACATGTCAGAATTGTTAAGCAAGAAATAGAACTAGAAATTGGGCAAAATTATGGTCCTTCATCAGTATATATATGACGGAGAGGATAGATCAGCATGCCTGTATACTACATCATTATAATTCAACCATCATATAAAGGAAGTATTTCAAGCAGTAATGATGGATACGCTTTATTTTGCAGAATCCACTTCCTTACCTCTGATTATTGGCCTTTCGGTGCTTGGCGTGTTTATTGTCATCATTTCTATTGTTCTCATCTTATACGGATGCAGTAAGAAAAATAAACAAAAGAAAGTCTACGTTCAACCAATGACGTGAGTTCAATACTAACTCTTTTTAAGCATTATAAAGTACATTATGCAATATACACCGACAATTGAATGAAAGAAGATATAGAAAATATACTCAGCACAACAGGAAGTAGTCCATATTGATATACTCTTCTTAATAAGAATTAATTTGGTAATAACAACATTTCTTGAAACAATATTTCGCTTTCTTCCCCTTACGTAGGTACACAAACAGAAAAAAAAAAAAAACACCAGACCACTGAAAATACTAGAGTTACCCTAAACAAAGATTAACATTTTACTTATTAACATATTGAAGTGAAAATGTAACAATTCAGTGAAAAATAAAACCATGATTTAGAACGTCAAAACGCCAAAGTTTCAGTTATTCAATTTAAACTAGTGTGTAGGTACAGTTATATATTTTGAAGTTTATTATTTAAGTAATCTCTTCTATTATACTATTAAATAAGCAATTCAGCGTTCTATTTCAATCGCTGTGGCTTAGATTTATTTTAATGTATTTCATTCATTGAAATTTTATTTAAAAAATCGCTTTGATATGAACACACACAAGGAAGTACACATACCACCGAACACTAAACAGATGATGCATTGTAGAATCTTCAACATTAGGAAGTACAACCTAGCTTGATTAGATTTTAAGGTTTCTTAACAGACAATTAAATATTTGGCCAATAAACTGATGACATAATGTATGTGACTAATTGTTTTGTTCATTTGATTCAGGGACCTTCAAGACAGTGGAAAATGTGCCGTCAGTGAGAACGCAAATGCAACTACAGAACAATAAAAATAAGACTTCATCAACATTAGCCTGTATAGTATTTTTAATTTTATGTAGATTGTCTAATTTATAATAATTTCTTCTCAATAACTTAAACATTTAGAAAATGAATAGAAGATGCATAATTTAGATGTACAAATAATTGACTAATTATTATTTTAAAGTTATTAACACATTTAGAATGCCTAAAACAATATTGTTTACATAGGTGCTTTTTGTTATCTGCGTATTTTTGATGTAGATATAAGTTGTTTGTATCTAAGAATAACTGGGTCCTTAGGCTTCGTGTATCTTTTACAATAAGCTAACGCTAGCATCTATCACATATATTTCAATTACTGATTTCAAAGAATGTGATTTGTAAAGGTATAGTAAAGCTTAAGATTAATCGTCAAATAAACTTTTTGCTGTTATTATTTATTATCACACATTTCCTGATAACCTTGTTATTATTTATTATCACACATTTCCTGATAACCGAATCCCATGTGGATAATTTATTGGTTAACATAATACAGTAAGGCAGTATAGTGCATAAACACACCCTCCCGCTGGGAGCCTATTTCACTCATATGCTTTTAAATCACTTTAAATACAAGTATCCTATTCGATATTCAACAAGCTGAAAATAATGAACAATGAAGGTCGTATCTTAAAGATATCTGACAGATTGGCCACTTTGATATCAGAGCTATATTAAAATAATGAGGTCAGACATTTTAAAAGAATGAATAAAACTAAAAGTCTACCTGGATCACTAAAATTCCTTCGTGGTCTAGTGGTATTGACGTTCACCACATATGCAAAAGTTTATCGGTGCGAGTCCTGGGTGGAGCTGCGTTTTTATTTTACTTTTCTTTTTCTCCTCTGTTACGTTTATATTATTTATTGCATCATTTTGCTATATATATGTTTATATATATATATATATATATATATATATATATATATATATATATATAAAAAATATGATAATTTATCATAAATCAAGATAGACGTTAACACTGTTAAATTATATAATAATCATCAAAGATAGGTAAATACAGTGTTAGAATAAGGACATAATAATACATCGTGTAGCATAGCTCTCAACGAATGTAGTCTGTAATAAATGAATAAAGAAATTGTGTAATAAAATGCCTCTGGCGGGACTCGAACATGCGATCTCTCGCTGTCTAGGCGACCGTCATAACAGTTAGACCACGGAGGCTTCATGGTTGAACAGATTCGAATACCACCAGATACCAGATTGAGATGCTTCAATCGTCTTCAGGAGAATAATATCTGCTGACACTCCAAACAGGGAAATACTTATATGTTTGGGTAGAGAGGCTGGATGGTGGTAAACTGACCAATGGGTGAAAGGCTAAAACACAAGCTGAATGGTGATTGGATGGATAAACTGACCAACGAGGAGACTGCTAGTGAGAGGCTAAAACAAAAGCCATTGTTCACGGAAAAAAAATAATAATAATAACTTTATTTGCAAACGGACAATCTTGTCACATAAAATGTGTTTCCCACAAGACCGATTTGACTTAAATACAAATTATACAAAGTAAAACAAAACTCAATTCAATTCACTTCACTTCAATTCACTTTATTGCTTCATAAGCCATCGAGGGCTACTATCCGCTTAAACTATACATATATAGGCCTACACATAAATACATTGAAAAGAAAAACTCAGGTAACAATCACACATGGGGCCTATATGCAAAATATCTGGGAAAAGTCTCATGAGCTACCCCATATTTTTCCCTTATGGGATCCGTCTAGGCAATCACATATGGGCCTTGCCCATGGTTTACCCATATGGAGCCCATATGCCAAATATATAGGCAAATATATATGGGAATGCCCATATTTGAAGTACATGGGCCCCATATGGTAAATACCTGGGCAGATAAATATGGAAATGCTGACATTTAATCCGCATGGGGTCCATGTGCCAAATATCTGGGAAAAATGGGCATGCCCATATTTATCTGCATGGGGCCCACATGCCTAAGATCTGGGTAGTTGAATATGGGTATGCCCATATTAATTTCGAATTGGGCCGATGTGCCAAATATCTGGGAAAATACTTAAGGGCATGCCCACATATAATATATACATGGGACTCATATGCCAAATACCTGGGCATGTAAATATGGGAAGCCCATATTTAATCCAAATGGAGCCCATATGCCAAATGTATGGGCAGTTACATATGGGCATGCCCATATTTAATTTGCATGTGACCCATGCCAAATAACTGGGCATATAATTATGGGAATGCCCAAATTTAATCCACATGGGTTCCATGTGCCAAATATCTGGGAAAACACATATTAGCATGCCCATGTTCAGTCTACATGGGCACCACATGCCAAACAACTGGGCAGATAATTATGGGAATTCCCACATTAGTCTACATGGAGCCCATGTGCCAAATATCTGGGAAAATAAATATTGTTCAATCTACACGGGCCCTATATGCCGAATAACTGGGCATAATTATGGAAATAATACCCACATTTACTCCACATGGGGCCCATGTGTTAATAGCTGGGGAAATACATATGGGCTTAAGCTAGTGTTTAATTTACACATTTACATATTATGCCAAATAACAGGGAAGATAACTTTGGGAATGGCCACATTTAATCTACATGTGACCCATTATGCCAAATTTCTGGAAAAAGTCATATAAACATGCCCATGTGCAATCTACATGGGTCCAATATGCCAAATTCACATAGGGCCTAATGTGTCAAATATATGGGAAATAATATTAGTGCCTGTGTTTACTCAGCCCCATATGCCAAGTAATGGGCAGACAGCTGTAGAAATATGTACGCCACATGGGGCCCATGTGCCAAATACCTGGGAAAATGCATGGGCATTCGTATGTTCATTCAACATGGGCCCGACATGCCACATCACTGTACAGATAATTATGCCCTGGATGCCCCTCTGACCCCCTGTTAATTATACCTTATATTTAAGACGTTATACATAGCTGCGGTTAACATGAATGTTCCATTGCGGTACTTTTTACCTAATAAGTGTGTGCGCATGCCTAGTAAAAATACCAGTTTGAATGAAACGATGATCGATCGGACCATCTGACTTAAGCCAATGAACTAGCTGTCTTTGGCAGTTCTGGTGTCCCGTTTCAAGTTTTGAATTCACAAACGAAGCGCTCATTATAATTTCTAGAGTAATAGTTAATTTAATTCACATAATGTGAAACGCTGTTCATTTTCATTCCCTCGTTTTATTGGCCTGTTTGATTTTGATTTTATTTGTTGGTTGTTATTTAGTTACTGTATGTTATATTTCTCTAAATATTGTAAATGTATTGGTGAAATTCTCTAATCAGTAGCCTAGAAAATGATCAAATAGATCGAACGTTTATTGTGAACAATTTTTAAAATGTCTGTATTTTTTTACTCTGTGTTCTCGTTAATAAAAGAAATGACAACAGCACTTTTAAGATTAACTTGTATAAAACATAATCTCTAGCTTTCGCCACACAGTGGACTTCATCAATCTCCTGAGTCCACTGCGTAGAAGAATTCTAGCGTTTAAATGTTATTCACTTTTGTCTAAAGGTGCTGCTGTATTTATTTATTTATTTTTTATTGTTTTATAGCAGACGGACGATATACTTAGCCTTCTTTACATTAGCACTATCAGTTTGCTAATATTTACCCACGATCTGTGCTTTTTTGTGATTATATTTGTTATTTTTTATTTCAGTATTTTTATAGCGCCTATTCCTTTGGGTTACAAAGCGCTTTGTTGTCTCTGGTCATTGGCACACATGCCTAAGTGTTGCTGGCATATTGACGCAGTAGCAGGCGACCCCACCAGGTACCCATTTATAATCCTAAGTGGAGAGAAGCAATGTTTTAGATAAAGTACCTTGCTCAAGGACACAGCGAAATTCACAGCCAAGTTGGATAATATCTGGCTCTGATCCGTGCTTGGTTATGATTATATCTATTAGTTGTTATTTTAATATTTATATAGTGCCTATTCCACAGAGAGCGTTGTTGTGCCTGGTCATTGTGTCCAGTACATGCGTACGTGTTGCAGCCATATTGGCGCAGTAACATGCAACCCCACCAGGTACCCATTTTATATACTCTTAGGTGGAGAGAAGCAATGTAAATAAAGTGCATTGTTAAGAACACAAGGGAAATGCTTCCACAATTATAGTCTTACTGACGACAGTATAACTTTACAGTATTAACATTGAACGAGATTGATCAATTTCTATTTTTAGGAATGTCACTTTATAAACCAGACGATAAGAAGGCAGAATCACGGTAATATTCTATGTTGGCATTGCATTCACCATTAAAGAAACTAATGATGTTATGTCGATAATATTTTACGGATTAGAAGCGATGAAATGCACTACAAAAGGGCTTTTTGGAACGTGGATGCTGATAGAAACGATGACTTCTTTACACCTAGTGGCAACTTCATCAGTGTAAACTCTACATTAAGAGAGATCTTCGGCCAATTATTTACATTAAAGTTGTTCCAAAATACAGTTTACATTACCTTTAATTATTGCATTTTTATCTCCAACGCAGTCTTTTAAGATTTGCTGATTGACGAAATGATATCTGGCGCTGGTTTTAAACACCGCATAGTACCCTTCGAAGGAGATCCATTCGAAGTACTCCTGAAAGATCTGAAATGTTACGATTTAGCAATCGATTTTAAACTCTTACATTCTGCCCCGCCTTTTGAAAAGTACAGATCTTCCTTACAGGGCAATGAGTCCACGCATCCCATCTGGCACCATCCATGATAATATATATTTAAACATAATAGAATAATATAGAAAGTATAATTTCTAAATGCTTATTATTGCAACAGAAAGATTTAGCAAAATACAAAGAATGCGGTTGAATGGTTTACAACGTGCCATACCCCCTTTAAAGAAGGTGCAATTTTTTTTTTATACGAAGGTATTATGAAGTGCACACATATTATTTTACTGTCAGTGCTCCTATAAACGATTGATTTTTACTTATGTTAATGAATTATTAGTTGGAATAAAATCCTAGTGTCACATCATTTAAACCCAGGTGTCTCAGAATTTGACCTAATACTATGAAAGTGAAAGACAAGCAACCAAACTAATAAGGGTGGCGGTAGATACTATAGTAACAGCCTACGTTTCACTATTGATTGTGGTACAGGCCAATTTTCCCTTTAAGATGTAATCATTATGTATAAGCATGTAATACACTACATTTTCCAGGGAACATTGATCCACAAGATGCTTTGTTTTACTATGAGCTTGGTAAATGCCACGGCGACAGTGATCCTACTTTTGTACCACTATTTGGGGTTCCAAACATCGTGGATATCTGACGAAGTCAAACGGGTTTGTGGAGAAAGCTTCGAATGCATGTTTGACTATCAAGCCTCTGGAGATCCGGAAATTACACATGCTACCCTAAGGACCATCGATGTTTTGAATAAGTTCGTAGCATCCTCTGCCCCAAGTAGGTCAAATATCTTCATGTGAGACACTACAATTATTAGGAATGCGGTTGTAGAAAAATACATAATTTAGACCTATGATTATTTTTTTTAAATTATTTCCAGCGTTGGAAGATGTTTCTTACAGCAAATATATAGAGGCTCTATAATAATACTGTAATAATAATAATAATAATAATAATAATAATAATAATAATAATAATAATAATAATAATAATAATAATAATAATAACAGTATGTAGGTGTTTTATGTAGCGCTCTATACAACTAAGTCTCAGAGCGCCTTTCCATATTAACATAATACTATAAAGTAATCAGTTTACGATGCTATTCATAGTAATATATATCATCAAAAAAGTAAATTGTAAAAAAACAAAAAAAACTTTATAGTTGTAGCATGTTCATTTATTCCTGTACCGACCAATGGCACCAAGAATTTTACTTCAAACAGAGAAGGTAGTCACCTGATATTTACCTGTGACCCTGGATTTGATCTTCTCGGAAGTGACGACTTAGTGTGTCAAGCAAATGGAACTTGGTCGAGCGAAGCAACAATATGTCAACAGAGTAAGCTTGTGTTTATCAAAGAATGCTTTCATAAACATTTTACAAATTTAATTAAAATATTATTTCGAATGGCCCATTTAACCATATACATTTTTACGTTGTTCTTATGCTATGAATATGATTTAGAAAATGATAGACAGATTAATTGATTGGCTGGTTGATTGATTGATTGCTTAGAATGTATTACTACGCACTTATTAATGCAATGTATAATGTTCATAAAAAAAGTATTGTGTAGGTTCGTTAAGACGCCAATTAACGGGAAGACGATTGGAGAACAGCAGACAGTTGGCAGTGTTCTTCAATTCAGGTGTAACGAAGGGTACGAATTGCAAGGATCAGAAGAGACTATTTTGTCTAAAAAATGGCGAATGGTCTGGAGAACCGCCAATATGTGATGGTTAGTACAAACATGTAACGGACACATTGTTCTTTACTTTTCCCGCCTCTAACTCTCTTACGAGCTTTATTTGATTAGTAGAGCCATTAACTGTAATTAAATATCAACGCTGGCCGGTTTTGAACAAGTGTCTTCTGTACAAAAAGCAGGAAGAACGTAGAACAACGATAGTTCTCTACCCATTGTGAATAAACGATATCAATACTCTTTCTATTTTGAAGCATTTTGACAAGGCAAGATCTCTGAAAAACATATTTTAAATACAGACCCTAATGATTAACTTTAAACTGTCGTGTTGTTAGACATATATGTTTCAACGTTAAAGTTAAAGAATCATTGAGAGAAGGAGATCTCATCTTCTCAGGATTGATAATTCAGAAATTTGAACCAGATACGTTTTACAACACTAGTTCTTCCTTGGTGTATATAAGGCCAGGGATGGATCACTAAGTCTGTGTATTATGATCTCACAAGGACAGGTGAGGGTAATTTAATAACGCGCGTCGGCTGGCTGTTTGTGTTTGTATGTCTGTGGTGTGTGTGTTCTTCCCAGCGCAACTCAAACAATTCTGAACCGATTCAAATTTTACACATTGACAATGTTAAATGCATCCCGGTCCTCCTCAAATTTGGTGCTAATCGAAAGTAAGAAGCAGATTTTAGAATATTATTTATATATATTTTTTTAACAGCAGACATAGCCGACTCGAGCTCATCGAAAAGAGGGTGTGTCTAATTCCGTCCGTTGGACTGGAAGCAGTCTGACAGATGGACTTGCCATACGAGGTCCAAGATGAAGCCGTCCGGCCGGTCGCCCGATTGATATGTTTGCTAAGCAAGTCCTACGATGCTAGGCTTCACTTAAATACTTCGAGGCGAATGGAATGGAGCGACCCGCAGTCATTATTTTTTCTTTACATAAATATAGAGCAACAGGGTGAGGGTTTGTGATCTTAGATTATCTTGTTCATAAGTCAACCAGTAATGGTTGATTCATTTAATATTGCAGATTCCAATTCATCTCTGATTATTGGTCTTTCGGTGTTTGTTGTGTTCATTGTCACTATTTCTATAATATTCTCTTATTTTTTGGATATATTAAAAAAGAAAGAAAACAAAAGAAAGCCAACGTTGAACCAATGATGTGAGTATAAAAAAAAAATATTTTGGCCTTATAAAGTAAATGATGAAAAACTGCATGCTTGCCTACTTACTTGTTGACGATACAGAAAACATACACAGCACACCTATAAGTAGTCCATACTGATATACCTTATAAAAATAATTCGGTAAAAAAAGAACATTTCCTTTTGAATTTTCCATTGGAACTTAAGATTTATTTCGCTTACTTCCTTGGTTATAGGGGATATATCTGAGGAGATTATATTTAGCTTCTGAAACAATTCCTAAAATCGTGCAAGAGCTCTGTTCCTTTCTAAAACATCATTTTCTATAATATACTATGCCAAAATCAATCTTCGTGGATTAAACTGTCCTTGCTTTCAACTCCAATACATTTTCGACTTTAATCTCTGGAAAAAATTTATTAAGTCAATTATTGGACTAATAATTCTTTATAATAATTTTTATATTTGTGTTGATAGAATTTTTCTGCCTCCATGTATGTGTTTGTTCTTCTTTTTCTTTTTTTTTTTTACCTTGCATGTTTCCAGCTATAGGACACTGTTCCTTGTTTTTATTTTGTTGTTTCCTTTGTTTAATAATAGCTATTTTGTGATGTGTATATTAAAAACGGTGTTTAGGTACAATACATTTTTTTTTTTTTACAAAGATCCTAATTTATGTAATCTTTTATTATCTTATTTTAATCGCGGTTTGCTAGATGTTTTTCACAAATGTGTCTTAGATTTATTTTAAAGTATGTAAATCTTTAATAATTCACGAAAAATCAATTACTTTAATGGCGGTTTGCTAGAATTTCTTTTTTACAAAATGCGGCTTCATTAAAATTCACAAAAAGAAAATAAATTATTGCTTTGATATGAAAAGACAAGGAAGTACACATTCTGCCCAAACACAAGGTGATTCATTATAGAAAACTTTATTTTGTCTATCCTTGTTTGATTGCATTTAAATAATACTTAATGGAAAATGTCATATTTTTAGGCTATAAACTCATGATACATGTTGTATGTACCGTACTAGCGAGAATAAGCGCCCCGTTTGAATAAGCTCCCTATAGAATAAACGCCCTCTCAAAAATTCAAGCAATCCTGGACTGCGGATGTTGGCATGATTTGAGGTGTGGAGTGGAATCACATTCTCCTTTAGTCAATATCAAAATAAGGATATTTATTTTGGACAGATGAGAGCTCCCTGGACAGACAGTATATTTCCAACTTTCATCTTCTTACATTTTTCTATAGCCTAGTCCAACTGCTTTTCCGACAATTTGCACCTAACACATTCTCATCTGAGTTTTGAAGAAAACCTGCAATGATCATGCAATCCTGCTAATCTCAATCCGCCGCATACCACCATTCGTAATTTGCAGTTTCCTGATGTCCTTCTATAATCCTTTTTCATTCAAAATTTACCTCTTGAATTTAATAAGTTCTCATAATAACCACTCGATTTTCATCTATTTTTATAAGCGCCCCCACAATTTCCACTCTGTTGTTATAAGCGCCTCGTTCGAATAAGCGCCCCTCAAAAAGTGCCCAAAATATGTTAAGCGCCCGGGCGCTTATTCGCGCGAGTACGGTATATGATTAGTTGTTTTGTTTATTTGCTTCAGGGAGCTTCAAGACTGTGTGGAAAGTACGGTATGCTAACAATGAGAAAGCAAATACAACTAAAATACCATAAGTGGTAATTAGGCGTCATCATTAATAGCCTGTATTTTTTATTTTTACGTAGATTGTCTAATTTTTAATATTAAAAAAATAACTAAAACATATAAAATTTAATAGAAGATACTTAATTTAGATGTGCAGTTAATCGACGAATTGTTATTTTTTTTAGTTATAAACAAATTTTGAATCATTAAAATATCACACAGATGCTGTTATCCGAGTATATTTTTATGTTGATGGCAGATGCTTCGTATCTAACAATGATTGAGTCATGAGGCTGCGCCCATCGGTTACAATAAGGTAATGCTAGCATCTACCACATTATCTTTCTATAACTTGTACATTTGATTATATTTAATTTGTTACGAATATGTGTCATAGGATTGATATTATGTGTTTCATGTGTGATTCGTGGTGTTGTATATGTACTGTATGTCTATATGTCTGTATTTGCGAGTACACTATAGTCATGTGTTCTTGGGTATGCAGTTGTGTATGGATCTTATGTACTTATGAATGTGTATTACATGTATATGTTTGAATAAGTTTTTTTTTCTTTTTTTTTTGTATAATAATGTTCATGTGTGTTTGCTTGCATTACCTTCTTTTGCCTAAGTTTTTAGTTTAGGATCAGATTTAAGTTTTTTACATGACTAAACGTTATTATGTTTTTTTTTAATTCAGTGTGCTACTGATGGAAAAGTGTAGTTCCTAATAAATTATATTATATAATATCATTTTTCTGTTGAATTCAAAATACTGATTTCAAAGAGTTCGATCTGTAAAGGCTTAGTAAAGCTTGGGGTTCATTTTTATCGTCACATAAAATGTTTTTCTATGGTCATTTTAGGGGCCATGTTGAATATTTAGACACATTGTTAAAATATGCATAAAAGCTGGCAGAAAATAAATGTAACAATTGTAACTGTGTTAACAGTTATATTGTGTAAGTTTGTATATTTTTAACTGACATTTTTTTACGTGTATGCAGTTTTTAATGACTTTGAGTACATGTTTTATTTCATTTAACACTAATTGGACAATAATTTATTATCTTTTCATGCAATTTGTATTGAAATTGTATGTAAATTGTAGGGTAATTGATTTTATTAGTGTAGATTTCAAATAAAATTATTATTATACAATGCACAGTTTCATTGTTGATTTTCATATGCTGTATGGAAGGTTAAATAAGGTGACACATGTCTACTTCTTTTGTTGGTAGGATTGAATTATTATATATATACAAAATAATTGAATTTTATTGCTGAAATAATGTTTATGCTTTGATGTGGTTTGTAATTTGAAAATTAAATCATACAGAAAATTATGAAGATAATTATGAAGTTATAACACATGAAACCTAACTCGATATCATGGGAACTAGAACTATGAGTACTGCTATATTGATATAGCAAGAATTGATACACACATCGTTGATATGGTATTATCTTTGTCAATTGTTTGTTTCTTAAATGAAATCATATTAAACAATTATTATTATAACACATGAAAAATAACTCGAAGTCAAGGAAACACGATATGTAAGTGCTTTTAATATTAAACATATGATTTGATATACAAATTCATAGCGATTAAGTAATCAGTTATTCAATGGACAATGACAATCTATTATGAAAAATATTATTAGATCCTTTGACAGGTTTTTGGAGATATTTAGTTTTGGGACGTTATAACTTAAATTTCCAACAAATTCACAGCCAAAAATTGGATAGTCATTCAAATTCAACAATAACTTACGTATATCTTGGTTAAACCTTCTCGAAAGTTGTGTTCAGATCAGTTTATCTTGGTCCACGACAACCTATTATAGAAACCTTCAATTCAATTAGATCCATTGATACGTTTTTTGAGATATTTAGACCTGGGACGTCAGAAATCAAAATGACCCTCACATTAACATCCTAAGCAGGATTGTCACTAAAGCATAACATTGTATTCCTTGTAACTTACTTGCTTAAAGTTTTATTCACATCAGAATATCTTTTTTTTAATATCTGGCGTTTAGTGTTTGCATTTAAATCGCTCTATTTCACCCTCACATCCCACAACCCACTCCACTCCGGATTGTAACAAAACGTTAGGAGGCACAACCTTGGTATATGATCTATTCTTCTACGAAATTTGGAAAATGATCCAAGCATCGAACGTTACGAAATTGGTGGGCGTAAAATCCCAGTGCAAAGAGATAGGAAAAACGATATGGAAGAAAAAAGAAAATCAAAAAACAAAATCAGAAAAAAAAAACAATGGCTTTACCAGTCAATCATTAATAAGGCCTAACAAATATGTTAGCGTAACCTGACCGGTCCTAGAATTTTGGCAGATCCTAGATAGTTTTATTTAAAGTTTGCAAAACAAGTTTACTAAATTTGAGAATTTAAAAAAAAAACAATGTAAGAATGTTTGGAAATACAATTTCATTAAGAAGGGTAACTTTTAAGTCGATCTCCAGACAGCTAGCAACCGTCACTGTATGCTGGTGTTACGCAGCAGTACTTAATAAGATGTTCCCTAAATCTCAACAGAACTCAACTAAATGTTGTTTTTTTTGTACCAGGTTGTAGAACATTTATCCACCTATATGGCGTATTTCATATTATCTTCTCATAATAAAAAAAAATATACAACATTTATAATTAAAGGGCACGTGCGGGTTTAAAATAAGTCGTCATATATTGCTTATTTAACCTTTTTTGAGTTCGGGAAAAATACAAAACAAATTCAAAAACGTTAGATGTAACGACAATTACTGAAACAAAACATGATAAGATGAGAAATCAAAATCAGGTGAAAACGAGGCTGATCACTTTTTTCAGTAGCTTGGTAGCAACTTTCTAACCAACTCATTAATATTCATGACCAGTCTGTCAATTTTGGCAAGCAGCTGATCGAGGAATCGTCCCGACGATGATCGAGCGACCAGCAGCCTCGACAATATACAGTTAGTGAGAGGTCGTGAGTTTTTGTGATCGTTTACGTACGCAGTAATAGAGAGAGGGTTTAGACGTCGTCAGTTCAATCTTTTGAATAATTCAATTGAATTAATATCAGTTTGTTGATAGTTAGGCCTACACCTATGGCTATGCCTAGGATTAACACAGTCAATATCTACCCAGCACCAGCGTCAGTACTCCCGTCCCGCTCGCAACAGGTGAGTTCTCACGTAGCCTATCCAGCTGAAGCTGACGGTAAAGTTATTACCGTAGATTTCTACTAGACTACTACTACTTATATTAATAGGCCTAGCTAGTTTGACCATAGAGATATGGTCGGACTAGGCCGGACTGTCAAAATAGGCCCTAATTAAAAAGGATGGGTAAATTCCTAGAATATCGTCGTATAGGCCCTAGACTTTTCATGCCATGGCGACATTGTCACAATTTGCAAGTGCATTTTTATTATTTCATAGAAAAATAGGCCTTCCTAGGTAGGCCTACTACTAAATAATACGACTAGGCAGGCCTGGTCCTATGAAAAACTGTCTAGGCCTAAATGTTAAAACTGCACTGTCAAAATAATGGTGATGTGCTATATAATACTTTTTTTTTGTAGGACTAATATGTGATAGGCATACATGACACCCTGGTCACATGCTATTTGACAATTGCCATAATGAGGCAGAAATACCCCAACATTTGCCAGTAGTACAACCACCCAACCTGCACCCAAAACTGGCATCTAGTGAAACATGTACAAAAGATGGTGGTACAAAGCATACAAGCACCCAGCAAGACCTTGGCAAGAAACACTCCGGTCATCTACTGAAACTTGTAATGGAAGCTACACAAAATGTAACGCGAGCAATAGAAAATTGGGTGAATATCTCATCATCATTCAGCCAGAATACATGAAGCATATTGGCATGGTAAAAAAATATCAGCATTAGTGGTTTTTTTAAGAAACATTAATGTCTGATTTTTTTTGTACCAATATTTCTACAACATTAATAGATTACAAACTAGCAGACAGGAAGTTTTTACGCATCTGGTTTATATTGCAGCACTGTATTACAATGTGCATGCCAAATTTATAATAAATAAATAATATTTTTAGAAGTTTTAGAAGTGTTACTTTCCTTTAATACCTTTAATACTAATCAATGTTATCAGGGGCGGATCCAGAAGTTTTGGTTAGGGGGGGCTATAGGTAC